>NW_024376528.1:0-47248 GCF_016808335.1 Panicum virgatum
AAACGCAACAAAACATGAGTTTATGGTCCAATGGTTGGATCGGGAGCGTTCGTTCCGAAAATTCTAACAAGACATCGTGGCACGAATTTTTGCATTAATTGCACCAGCTTGGCGCGTTTTGCACCAAGTTTCGTGTAGTAGTGAAACGGTTCCAAATGCACCCAAATGGAAAGAAAAGCAACGAAACATGAGTTTAGGTTCCCATGGTGTGGATCGGGAGCGTCGTAGCGAAAATTTCTAACAAGACATCGTGGCACGAACTTTTGCATTAATTGCACCAGTTTGGCGCGTTTTGCATCAAGTTTATGCAGTAGTATAATGGTCCCAAATGAACCCAAACAGAAAGAAATGCATGAAAACATGAGCTTAGGGTCCAATTTTGTGGATCGGGAGCGTCCATTTCGAGAAATTCTAAACGAGACATTATGGCAACGAACTCCTGCATTAATTGCACCAGGTTGGCCCATTTTGCACCGAGTTTCGTGCAGTAGCGAAATAGTTCCAAATGCACACAAATGGAAAGAAACGCACCAAAACATGAGTTTAGGGTCCAATGGTGTGGATCGGCAGCGTTCGTTCCGAAAAATTCTAACAAGACATCGTTGCACGAACTTTTGCATTAGTTGCACCAGTTTGGCGCGTTTTGCAGCAAGTTTCGTGCAGTAGCGAAACGGTCCCAAAATGCAAACGAACGGAAAGAAACGCACCAGAACATGAGCTTAGGGTCCAATGGTCTGGATCGGGAGCATTCGTTCCGAAAATTCTAACAAGACATCGTGACACGAACTTTTGCATTAGTTGCACCAGTTTGGCGCATTTTGCAGCAAGTTTCGTGCAATAGCGAAACGGTTCAAAATGCACCCGAATGGAAAGAAATACACCAGAACATGAGTTTATTGTCCAATGGTGTGGATCGGGAGCGTTCGTTCCGAAAATTCTAACAAGACATCGTGGCACGAACTTTTGCATTAATTGCACCAGTTTGGCAGCGTTTTGCACCAAGTTTCGTGCATAAGCGAAACGGTTCCAAATGCACCAAAATGGAAAGAAACGCAACAAAACATTAGTTTAGGTTTCAATGGTGTGGATTGGGAGCGTTCGTTGCGAAAATTTCTAACAAGACATCGTGGCACGAACTTTATATTAATTGCACCAGTTTGGCGCGTTTTGCATCAAGTTTGTGCAGTAGTTAATGGTACCAAATGAACCCAAACTGAAAGAAACGCATGAAAACATGAGCTTAGGGTCCAATTGTGTCAATTGGGAGCATCCATTTTGAGAAATTCTGACGAGACTTTATGGCACGAACTCTTGCATTAATTGCACCAGTTTGGCCCATTTTGCACCAAGTTTCGTGCAGTAGCGAAATAGTTCCAAATGCACAAAAATAGAAAGAAACGCACCAAAACATGAGTTTAGGGTCCAATGGTGTGGATCGGGAGCGTTCGTTCCGAAAAATTCTAACAAGACATCGTTGCACGAACTTTTGCATTAGTTGTACCAGTTTGGTGCGTTTTGCAGCAAGTTTCGTGCAGTAGCGAAACGGTTCAAAATGCACCCGAACAGAAAGAAATGCACCAGACCATGAGTTTAGGGTCCAATGGTGTGGATCGGGAGCGTTCGTTCCGAAAATTCTAACAAGACATCGTGGCACGAACTTTTGCATTAATTGCACCGGTTTGGCGCGTTTTGCACCAAGTTTCGTGCATTAGCGAAACAGTTCCAAATGCACCAAAATGGAAAGAAACGCAACAAAACATTAGTTTAGGTTCCAATGGTGTGGATTGGGAGCGTTTGTTGCGAAAATTTCTAACAAAACATCGTGGCACGAACATTTGCATTAATTCAACCAGTTTGGCGCGTTTTGCATCAAGTTTGTGCAGTAGTATAATGGTCCCAAATGAACCCAAACGGAAAGAAACGCATGAAAACAGGAGCTTAGGGTCCAATTTTGTGGATCGGGAGCGTCCATTTCGAGAAAATCTGACGAGACATTATGGCACGAACTCTTGCATTAATTGCACCAGGTTGGCCCATTTTGCACCGAGTTTCGTGCAGTAGCGAAATAGTTCCAAATGCACACAAACGGAAAGAAACGCACCAAAACATGAGTTTAGGGTCCAATGGTGTGGATCGGGAGCGTTCGTTCCGAAAAATTCTAACAAGACATCACTTGCACGAACTTTTGCATTAGTTGCACCAGTTTGGCGCATTTTGCAGCAAGTTCCGTGCAGTAGCGAAATGGTTCAAAATGCACCCGAATGGAAAGAAATGCACCAGAACATGAGTTTAGGGTCCAATGGTGTGGATCGGGAGTGTTCGTTCCGAAAATTCTAACAAGACATCGTGGCACGAACTTTTGCATTAATTGCACCAGTTTGGCGCGTTTTGCACCAAGTTTCGTGCATAAGCGAAGCGGTTCCAAATGCACCAAAATGGAAAGAAACGCAACAAAACATTAGTTTAGGTTCCAATGGTGTGGATTGGGAGCGTTCGTTGCGAAAATTTCTAACAAGACATCGTGGCACGAACTTTTGCATTAATTGCACTAGTTTGGCACGTTTTGCATCAAGTTTGTGCAGTAGTTAATGGTCCCAAATGAACCCAAACTGAAAGAAACGCATGAAAACATGAGCTTAGGGTCCAATTGTGTCAATTGGGAGCATCCATTTTGAGAAATTCTGACGAGACTTTATGGCACGAACTCCTGCATTAATTGCACCAGGTTGGCCCATTTTGCACCGAGTTTCGTGCAGTAGCGAAATTGTTCCAAATGCACACAAACGGAAAGAAACGCATCAAAACATGAGTTTAGGGTCCAATGGTGTGGATCAGGAGCGTTCGCTCCGAAAAATTCTAACCAGACATCGTTGCACGAACTTTTGCATTAGTTGCACCAGTTTGGCGCGTTTTGCCGCAGGTTTCGTGTAGTAGCGAAACGGTTCAAAATGCACCCGAATGGAAAGAAATGCGCCAGAACATGAGTTTAGGGTCCAATGGTGTGGATCGGGAGCGTTCGTTCCGAAAATTCTAACAAGACATCGTGGCACGAACTTTTGCATTAATTGCACCAGTTTGGCGCGTTTTGCACCAAGTTTCGTGCATTAGCGAAACGGTTCCAAATGCACCAAAATGGAAAGAAACGCAACAAACATGAGTTTATGGTCCAATGGTGTGGATCGGGAGCGTTCGTTCCGAAAATTCTAACAAGACATCGTGGCACGAATTTTTGCATTAATTGCACCAGCTTGGCGCGTTTTGCACCAAGTTTCGTGTAGTAGTGAAACGGTTCCAAATGCACCCAAATGGAAAGAAAAGCAACAAAACATGAGTTTAGGTTCCCATGGTGTGGATCGGGAGCGTTCGTAGCGAAAATTTCTAACAAGACATCGTGGCACGAACTTTTGCATTAATTGCACCAGTTTGGCGCGTTTTGCATCAAGTTTATGCAGTAGTATAATGGTCCCAAATGAACCCAAACAGAAAGAAATGCATGAAAACATGAGCTTAGGGTCCAATTTTGTGGATCGGGAGCGTCCATTTCGAGAAATTCTAACGAGACATTATGGCACGAACTCCTGCATTAATTGCACCAGGTTGGCCCATTTTGCACCGAGTTTCGTGCAGTAGCGAAATAGTTCCAAATGCACACAAATGGAAAGAAACGCACCAAAACATGAGTTTAGGGTCCAATGGTGTGGATCGGCAGCGTTCGTTCCGAAAAATTCTAACAAGACATCGTTGCACGAACTTTTGCATTAGTTGCACCAGTTTGGCGCGTTTTGCAGCAAGTTTCGTGCAGTAGCGAAACGGTCCAAAATGCAAACGAACGGAAAGAAACGCACCAGAACATGAGCTTAGGGTCCAATGGTCTGGATCGGGAGCATTCGTTCCGAAAATTCTAACAAGACATCGTGACACGAACTTTTGCATTAGTTGCACCAGTTTGGCGCATTTTGCAGCAAGTTTCGTGCAATAGCGAAACGGTTCAAAATGCACCCGAATGGAAAGAAATACACCAGAACATGAGTTTATTGTCCAATGGTGTGGATCGGGAGCGTTCGTTCCGAAAATTCTAACAAGACATCGTGGCACGAACTTTTGCATTAATTGCACCAGTTTGGCGCGTTTTGCACCAAGTTTCGTGCATAAGCGAAACGGTTCCAAATGCACCAAAATGGAAAGAAACGCAACAAAACATTAGTTTAGGTTCCAATGGTGTGGATTGGGAGCGTTCGTTGCGAAAATTTCTAACAAGACATCGTGGCACGAACTTTTATATTAATTGCACCAGTTTGGCGCGTTTTGCATCAAGTTTGTGCAGTAGTTAATGGTACCAAATGAACCCAAACTGAAAGAAACGCATGAAAACATGAGCTTAGGGTCCAATTGTGTCAATTGGGAGCATCCATTTTGAGAAATTCTGACGAGACTTTATGGCACGAACTCTTGCATTAATTGCACCAGTTTGGCCCATTTCTGCACCAAGTTTCGTGCAGTAGCGAAATAGTTCCAAATGCACAAAAACAGAAAGAAACGCACCAAAACATGAGTTTAGGGTCCAATGGTGTGGATCGGGAGCGTTCGTTCCGAAAAATTCTAACAAGACATCGTTGCACGAAACTTTTGCATTAGTTGTACCAGTTTGGTGCGTTTGCAGCAAGTTTCGTTCAGTAGCGAAACGGTTCAAAATGCACCCGAACGGAAAGAAATGCACCAGACCATGAGTTTAGGGTCCAATGATGTGGGTCAGGAGCATTCGTTCCGAAAAATTCTAACCAGACATCGTTGCACGAACTTTTGCATTAGTTGCACCAGTTTGGCGCGTTTTGCCGCAGGTTTCGTGTAGTAGCGAAACGGTTCAAAATGCACCCGAATGGAAAAGAAATGCGCTAGAACATGAGTTTAGGGTCCAATGGTACGGATCGGGGAGCGTTCGTTCCGAAAATTCTAACAAGACATCGTGGCACGAACTTTTGCATTAATTGCACCAGTTTGGCGCGTTTTTGCACCAAGTTTCGTGCATTAGCGAAACGGTTCCAAATGCACCAAAATGGAAAGAAACGCAACAAAACATGAGTTTATGGTCCAATGGTGTGGATCGGGAGCGTTCGTTCCGAAAATTCTAACAAGACATCGTGGCACGAATTTTTGCATTAATTGCACCAGCTTGGCGCATTTTGCACCAAGTTTCGTGTAGTAGTGAAACGGTTCCAAATGCACCCAAATGGAAAGAAACGCAACAAAACATGAGTTTAGGTTCCCATGGTGTGGATCGGGAGCATTCGTAGCGAAAATTTCTAACAAGACATCGTGGCACGAACTTTTGCATTAATTGCACCAGTTTGGCGCGTTTTGCATCAAGTTTATGCAGTAGTATAATGGTCCCAAATGAACCCAAACAGAAAGAAACGCATGAAAACATGAGCTTAGGGTCCAATTTTGTGGATCGGGAGCGTCCATTTCGAGAAATTCTAACGAGACATTATGGCACGAACTCCTGCATTAATTGCACCAGGTTGGCCCATTTTGCACCGAGTTTCGTGCAGTAGCGAAATAGTTCCAAATGCACACAAATGGAAAGAAACGCACCAAAACATGAGTTTAGGGTCCAATGGTGTGGATCGGGAGCGTTCGTTCCGAAAAATTCTAACAAGACATCGTTGCACGAACTTTTGCATTAGTTGCACCAGTTTGGCGCGTTTTGCAGCAAGTTTCGTGCAGTAGCGAAACGGTCCAAAATGCAAACGAATGGAAAGAAACGCAGCAGAACATGAGCTTAGGGTCCAATGGTCTGGATCGGGAGCATTCGTTCCGAAAATTCTAACAAGACATCGTGGCACGAACTTTTGCATTAGTTGCACCAGTTTGGCGCATTTTGCAGCAAGTTTCGTGCAATAGCGAAACGGTTCAAAATGCACCCGAATGGAAAGAAATACACCAGAACATGAGTTTAGGGTCCAATGGTGTGGATCGGGAGCGTTCGTTCCGAAAATTCTAACAAGACATCGTGGCACGAACTTTTGCATTAATTGCACCAGTTTGGCGCGTTTTGCACCAAGTTTCGTGCATAAGCGAAACGGTTCCAAATGCACCAAAATGGAAAGAAACGCAACAAAACATTAGTTTAGGTTCCAATGGTGTGGATTGGGAGCGTTCGTTGCGAAAATTTCTAACAAGACATCGTGGCACGAACTTTTATATTAATTGCACCAGTTTGGCGCGTTTTGCATCAAGTTTGTGCAGTAGTTAATGGTACCAAATGAACCCAAACTGAAAGAAACGCATGAAAACATGAGCTTAGGGTCCAATTGTGTCAATTGGGAGCATCCTTTTGAGAAATTCTGACGAGACTTTATGGCACGAACTCTTGCATTAATTGCACCAGTTTGGCCCATTTTGCACCAAGTTTCGTGCAGTAGCGAAATAGTTCCAAATGCACAAAAATAGAAAGAAACGCACCAAAACATTAGTTTAGGGTCCAATGGTGTGGATCGGGAGCGTTCGTTCCGAAAAATTCTAACAAGACATCGTTGCACGAACTTTTGCATTAGTTGTACCAGTTTGGTGCGTTTTGCAGCGAGTTTCGTGCAGTAGCGAAACGGTTCAAAATGCACCCGAACGGAAAGAAATGCACCAGACCATGAGTTTAGGGTCCAATGGTGTGGATCGGGAGCGTTCGTTCCGAAAATTCTAACAAGACATCGTGGCACGAACTTTTGCATTAATTGCACCAGTTTGGCGCGTTTTGCACCAAGTTTCGTGCATTAGCGAAACAGTTCCAAATGCACCAAAATGGAAAGAAACGCAACAAAACATTAGTTTAGGTTCCAATGGTGTGGATTGGGAGCGTTTGTTGCGAAAATTTCTAACAAAACATCGTGGCACGAACATTTGCATTAATTCAACCAGTTTGGCGCGTTTTGCATCAAGTTTGTGCAGTAGTATAATGGTCCCAAATGAACCCAAACGGAAAGAAACACATGAAAACAGGAGCTTAGGGTCCAATTTTGTGGATCGGGAGCGTCCATTTCGAGAAAATCTGACGAGACATTATGGCACGAACTCTTGCATTAATTGCACCAGGTTGGCCCATTTTGCACCGAGTTTCGTGCAGTAGCGAAATAGTTCCAAATGCACACAAACGGAAAGAAACGCACCAAAACATGAGTTTAGGGTCCAATGGTGTGGATCGGGAGCGTTCGTTCCGAAAAATTCTAACAAAACATCGTTGCACGAACTTTTGCATTAGTTGCACCAGTTTGGCGCATTTTGCAGCAAGTTTCGTGCAGTAGCGAAACGGTTCAAAATGCACCCGAATGGAAAGAAATGCACCAGAACATGAGTTTAGGGTCCAATGGTGTGGATCGGGAGCGTTCGTTCCGAAAATTCTAACAAGACATCGTGGCACGAACTTTTGCATTAATTGCACCAGTTTGGCGCGTTTTGCACCAAGTTTCGTGCATAAGCGAAGCGGTTCCAAATGCACCAAAATGGAAAGAAACGCAACAAAACATTAGTTTAGGTTCCAATGGTGTGGATTGGGAGCGTTCGTTGCGAAAATTTCTAACAAGACATCGTGGCACGAACTTTTGCATTAATTGCACTAGTTTGGCACGTTTTGCATCAAGTTTGTGCAGTAGTTAATGGTCCCAAATGAACCCAAACTGAAAGAAACGCATGAAAACATGAGCTTAGGGTCCAATTGTGTCAATTGGGAGCATCCATTTTGAGAAATTCTGACGAGACTTTATGGCACGAACTCCTGCATTAATTGCACCAGGTTGGCCCATTTTGCACCGAGTTTCGTGCAGTAGCGAAATTGTTCCAAATGCACACAAACGGAAAGAAACGCACCAAAACATGAGTTTAGGGTCCAATGGTGTGGATCAGGAGCGTTCGCTCCGAAAAATTCTAACCAGACATCGTTGCACGAACTTTTGCATTAGTTGCACCAGTTTGGCGCGTTTTGCCGCAGGTTTGTGTAGTAGCGAAACGGTTCAAAATGCACCCGAATGGAAAGAAATGCGCCAGAACATGAGTTTAGGGTCCAATGGTGTGGATCGGGAGCGTTCGTTCCGAAAATTCTAACAAGACATCGTGGCACGAACTTTTGCATTAATTGCACCAGTTTGGCGCGTTTTGCACCAAGTTTCGTGCATAAGCGAAACGGTTCCAAATGCACCAAAATGGAAAGAAACGCAACAAAACATTAGTTTAGGTTCCAATGGTGTGGATTGGGAGCGTTCGTTGCGAAAATTTCTAACAAGACATCGTGGCACGAACTTTTATATTAATTGCACCAGTTTGGCGCGTTTTGCATCAAGTTTGTGCAGTAGTTAATGGTACCAAATGAACCCAAACTGAAAGAAACGCATGAAAACATGAGCTTAGGGTCCAATTGTGTCAATTGGGAGCATCCTTTTTGAGAAATTCTGACGAGACTTTATGGCACGAACTCTTGCATTAATTGCACCAGTTTGGCCCATTTTGCACCAAGTTTCGTGCAGTAGCGAAATAGTTCCAAATGCACAAAAATAGAAAGAAACGCACCAAAACATTAGTTTAGGGTCCAATGGTGTGGATCGGGAGCGTTCGTTCCGAAAAATTCTAACAAGACATCGTTGCACGAACTTTTGCATTAGTTGTACCAGTTTGGTGCGTTTTGCAGCAAGTTTCGTGCAGTAGCGAAACGGTTCAAAATGCACCCGAACGGAAAGAAATGCACCAGACCATGAGTTTAGGGTCCAATGGTGTGGATCGGGAGCGTTCGTTCCGAAAATTCTAACAAGACATCGTGGCACGAACTTTTGCATTAATTGCACCAGTTTGGCGCGTTTTGCACCAAGTTTCGTGCATTAGCGAAACAGTTCCAAATGCACCAAAATGGAAAGAAACGCAACAAAACATTAGTTTAGGTTCCAATGGTGTGGATTGGGAGCGTTTGTTGCGAAAATTTCTAACAAAACATCGTGGCACGAACATTTGCATTAATTCAACCAGTTTGGCGCGTTTTGCATCAAGTTTGTGCAGTAGTATAATGGTCCCAAATGAACCCAAACGGAAAGAAACACATGAAAACAGGAGCTTAGGGTCCAATTTTGTGGATCGGGAGCGTCCATTTCGAGAAAATCTGACGAGACATTATGGCACGAACTCTTGCATTAATTGCACCAGGTTGGCCCATTTTGCACCGAGTTTCGTGCAGTAGCGAAATAGTTCCAAATGCACACAAACGGAAAGAAACGCACCAAAACATGAGTTTAGGGTCCAATGGTGTGGATCGGGAGCGTTCGTTCCGAAAAATTCTAACAAGACATCGTTGCACGAACTTTTGCATTAGTTGCACCAGTTTGGCGCATTTTGCAGCAAGTTTCGTGCAGTAGCGAAACGGTTCAAAATGCACCCGAATGGAAAGAAATGCACCAGAACATGAGTTTAGGGTCCAATGGTGTGGATCGGGAGCGTTCGTTCCGAAAATTCTAACAAGACATCGTGGCACGAACTTTTGCATTAATTGCACCAGTTTGGCGCGTTTTGCACCAAGTTTCGTGCATAAGCGAAGCGGTTCCAAATGCACCAAAATGGAAAGAAACGCAACAAAACATTAGTTTAGGTTCCAATGGTGTGGATTGGGAGCGTTCGTTGCGAAAATTTCTAACAAGACATCGTGGCACGAACTTTTGCATTAATTGCACTAGTTTGGCACGTTTTGCATCAAGTTTGTGCAGTAGTTAATGGTCCCAAATGAACCCAAACTGAAAGAAACGCATGAAAACATGAGCTTAGGGTCCAATTGTGTCAATTGGGAGCATCCATTTTGAGAAATTCTGACGAGACTTTATGGCACGAACTCCTGCATTAATTGCACCAGGTTGGCCCATTTTGCACCGAGTTTCGTGCAGTAGCGAAATTGTTCCAAATGCACACAAACGGAAAGAAACGCACCAAAACATGAGTTTAGGGTCCAATGGTGTGGATCAGGAGCGTTCGCTCCGAAAAATTCTAACCAGACATCGTTGCACGAACTTTTGCATTAGTTGCACCAGTTTGGCGCGTTTTGCCGCAGGTTTCGTGTAGTAGCGAAACGGTTCAAAATGCACCCGAATGGAAAGAAATGCGCCAGAACATGAGTTTAGGGTCCAATGGTGTGGATCGGGAGCGTTCGTTCCGAAAATTCTAACAAGACATCGTGGCACGAACTTTTGCATTAATTGCACCAGTTTGGCGCGTTTTGCACCAAGTTTCGTGCATTAGCGAAACGGTTCCAAATGCACCAAAATGGAAAGAAACGCAACAAAACATGAGTTTATGGTCCAATGGTGTGGATCGGGAGCGTTCGTTCCGAAAATTCTAACAAGACATCGTGGCACGAATTTTTGCATTAATTGCACCAGCTTGGCGCGTTTTGCACCAAGTTTCGTGTAGTAGTGAAACGGTTCCAAATGCACCCAAATGGAAAGAAAAGCAACAAAACATGAGTTTAGGTTCCCATGGTGTGGATCGGGAGCATTCGTAGCGAAAATTTCTAACAAGACATCGTGGCACGAACTTTTGCATTAATTGCACCAGTTTGGCGCGTTTTGCATCAAGTTTATGCAGTAGTATAATGGTCCCAAATGAACCCAAACAGAAAGAAACGCCTGAAAACATGAGCTTAGGGTCCAATTTTGTGGATCGGGAGCGTCCATTTCGAGAAATTCTAACGAGACATTATGGCACGAACTCCTGCATTAATTGCACCAGGTTGGCCCATTTTGCACCGAGTTTCGTGCAGTAGCGAAATAGTTCCAAATGCACACAAATGGAAAGAAACGCACCAAAACATGAGTTTAGGGTCCAATGGTGTGGATCGGCAGCGTTCGTTCCGAAAAATTCTAACAAGACATCGTTGCACGAACTTTTGCATTAGTTGCACCAGTTTGGCGCGTTTTGCAGCAAGTTTCGTGCAGTAGCGAAACGGTCCAAAATGCAAACGAACGGAAAGAAACGCACCAGAACATGAGCTTAGGGTCCAATGGTCTGGATCGGGAGCATTCGTTCCGAAAATTCTAACAAGACATCGTGACACGAACTTTTGCATTAGTTGCACCAGTTTGGCGCATTTTGCAGCAAGTTTCGTGCAATAGCGAAACGGTTCAAAATGCACCCGAATGGAAAGAAATACACCAGAACATGAGTTTATTGTCCAATGGTGTGGATCGGGAGCGTTCGTTCCGAAAATTCTAACAAGACATCGTGGCACGAACTTTTGCATTAATTGCACCAGTTTGGCGCGTTTTGCACCAAGTTTCGTGCATAAGCGAAACGGTTCCAAATGCACCAAAATGGAAAGAAACGCAACAAAACATTAGTTTAGGTTCCAATGGTGTGGATTGGGAGCGTTCGTTGCGAAAATTTCTAACAAGACATCGTGGCACGAACTTTTATATTAATTGCACCAGTTTGGCGCGTTTTGCATCAAGTTTGTGCAGTAGTTAATGGTACCAAATGAACCCAAACTGAAAGAAACGCATGAAAACATGAGCTTAGGGTCCAATTGTGTCAATTGGGAGCATCCATTTTGAGAAATTCTGACGAGACTTTATGGCACGAACTCTTGCATATTGCAATTGCACCAGTTTGGCCCATTCGTGACACCAGTTTCGGGCAGTAGCGAAATAGTTCCAAATGCACAAAAACAGAAAGAAACGCACCAAAACATGAGTTTAGGGTCCAATGGTGTGATCGGGAGCGTCGTTCCGAAAAATTCTAACAAGACATAGTGCACGAAACTTGCATTCGTTGTACAGTTTGGTGCGTTGCCCGCAAGTTTCGTGCAGTAGCGAAACGGTTCAAAATGCACCGAACGGAAAGAAATGCACAGACCATGAGTTTAGGGGCTCAATGGTGTGGGTCAGGAGCGTTCGTTCCGAAAAATTATAACCAGACATCGTGCACGAAATTTTGCATTAGTTGCACCAGTTTTGGCGCGTTTTGCCGCAGGTTCGTGTAGTAGCGAACGGTTCAAAATGCACCGAATTGGAAAGAAAGCGCCAGAAATGAGTTTAGGGTCCAATGGTGTGGATCGGGAGCGTTTGTTCCGATTCGAACAAGACATCGTGGCACGAACTTTGCATTAATTGCACCAGTTTGGCGCGTTTTGCACCAAGTTTCGTGCATTAGCGAAACGGTTCCAAATGCACCAAAATGGAAAGAAACGCAACAAAACATGAGTTTATGGTCCAATCGTGTGGATCGGGAGCGTTCGTTCCGAAAATTCTAACAAGACATCGTGGCACGAATTTTTGCATTAATTGCACCAGCTTGGCGCGTTTTGCACCAAGTTTCGTGTAGTAGTGAAACGGTTCCAAATGCACCCAAATGGAAAGAAACGCAACAAAACATGAGTTAGGTTCCCATGGTGTGGATCGGGAGCGTTCGTAGCGAAAATTTCTAACAAGACATCGTGGCACGAACTTTTGCATTAATTGCACCAGTTTGGCGCGTTTTGCATCAAGTTTATGCAGTAGTATAATGGTCCCAAATGAACCCAAACAGAAAGAAACGCATGAAAACATGAGCTTAGGGTCCAATTTTGTGGATCGGGAGCGTCCATTTCGAGAAATTCTAACGAGACATTATGGCACGAACTCCTGCATTAATTGCACCAGGTTGGCCCATTTTGCACCGAGTTTCGTGCAGTAGCGAAATAGTTCCAAATGCACACAAATGGAAAGAAATGCACCAAAACATGAGTTTAGGGTCCAATGGTGTGGATCGGGAGCGTTCGTTCCGAAAAATTCTAACAAGACATCGTTGCACGAACTTTTGCATTAGTTGCACCAATTTGGCGCATTTTGCAGCAAGTTTCGTGCAGTAGCGAAACGGTCCAAAATGCAAACGAACGGAAAGAAACGCACCAGAACATGAGCTTAGGGTCCAATGGTCTGGATCGGGAGCATTCGTTCCGAAAATTCTAACAAGACATCGTGGCACGAACTTTTGCATTAGTTGCACCAGTTTGGCGCATTTTGCAGCAAGTTTCGTGCAATAGCGAAACGGTTCAAAATGCACCCGAATGGAAAGAAATACACCAGAACATGAGTTTAGGGTCCAATGGTGTGGATCGGGAGCGTTCGTTCCGAAAATTCTAACTAGACATCGTGGCACGAACTTTTGCATTAATTGCACCAGTTTGGCGCGTTTTGCACCAAGTTTCGTGCATAAGCGAAACGGTTCCAAATGCACCAAAATGGAAAGAAACGTAACAAAACATTAGTTTATGTTCCAATGGTGTGGATTGGGAGCGTTCGTTGCGAAAATTTCTAACAAGACATCGTGGCACGAACTTTTACATTAATTGCACCAGTTTGGCGCGTTTTGCATCAAGTTTGTGCAGTAGTTAATGGTACCAAATGAACCCAAACTGAAAGAAACGCATGAAAACATGAGCTTAGGGTCCAATTGTGTCAATTGGGAGCATCCATTTTGAGAAATTCTGACGAGACTTTATGGCACGAACTCTTGCATTAATTGCACCAGTTTGGCCCATTCTGCACCAAGTTTCGTGCAGTAGCGAAATAGTTCCAAATGCACAAAAACAGAAAGAAACGCACCAAAACATGAGTTTAGGGTCCAATGGTGTGGATCGGGAGCGTTCTTTCCGAAAAATTCTAACAAGACATCGTTGCACGAACTTTTGCATTAGTTGTACCAGTTTGGTGCGTTTTGCAGCAAGTTTCGTGCAGTAGCGAAACGGTTCAAAATGCACCCGAACGGAAAGAAATGCACCAGACCATGAGTTTAGGGTCCAATGATGTGGGTCAGGAGCGTTCGTTCCGAAAAATAATAACCAGACATCGTTGCACGAACTTTTGCATTAGTTGCACCAGTTTGGCGCGTTTTGCCGCAGGTTTCGTGTAGTAGCGAAACGGTTCAAAATGCACCCGAATGGAAAGAAATGCGCCAGAACATGAGTTTAGGGTCCACTGGTGTGGATCGGGAGCGTTCGTTCCGAAAATTCTAACAAGAGATCGTGGCACGAACTTTTGCATTAATTGCACCAGTTTGGCGCGTTTTGCACCAAGTTTCGTGCATTAGCGAAACGGTTCCAAATGCACCAAAATGGAAAGAAACGCAACAAAACATGAGTTTATGGTCCAATGGTGTGGATCGGGAGCGTTCGTTCCGAAAATTCTAACAAGACATCGTGGCACGAATTTTTGCATTAATTGCACCAGCTTGGCGCATTTTGCACCAAGTTTCGTGTAGTAGTGAAACGGTTCCAAATGCACCCAAATGGAAAGAAACGCAACAAAACATGAGTTTAGGTTCCCATGGTGTGGATCGGGAGCATTCGTAGCGAAAATTTCTAACAAGACATCGTGGCACGAACTTTTGCATTAATTGCACCAGTTTGGCGCGTTTTGCATCAAGTTTATGCAGTAGTATAATGGTCCCAAATGAACCCAAACAGAAAGAAACGCATGAAAACATGAGCTTAGGGTCCAATTTTGTGGATCGGGAGCGTCCATTTCGAGAAATTCTAACGAGACATTATGGCACGAACTCCTGCATTAATTGCACCAGGTTGGCCCATTTTGCACCGAGTTTCGTGCAGTAGCGAAATAGTTCCAAATGCACACAAATGGAAAGAAACGCACCAAAACATGAGTTTAGGGTCCAATGGTGTGGATCGGGAGCGTTCGTTCCGAAAAATTCTAACAAGACATCATTGCACGAACTTTTGCATTAGTTGCACCAGTTTGGCGCGTTTTGCAGCAAGTTTCGTGCAGTAGCGAAACGGTCCAAAATGCAAACGAACGGAAAGAAACGCAGCAGAACATGAGCTTAGGGTCCAATGGTCTGGATCGGGAGCATTCGTTCCGAAAATTCTAACAAGACATCGTGGCACGAACTTTTGCATTAGTTGCACCAGTTTGGCGCATTTTGCAGCAAGTTTCGTGCAATAGCGAAACGGTTCAAAATGCACCCGAATGGAAAGAAATACACCAGAACATGAGTTTAGGGTCCAATGGTGTGGATCGGGAGCGTTCGTTCCGAAAATTCTAACAAGACATCGTGGCACAAACTTTTGCATTAATTGCATCAGTTTGGCGCGTTTTGCACCAAGTTTCGTGCATAAGCGAAACGGTTCCAAATGCACCAAAATGGAAAGAAACGCAACAAAACATTAGTTTAGGTTCCAATGGTGTGGATTGGGAGCGTTCGTTGCGAAAATTTCTAAGAAGACATCGTGGCACGAACTTTTGCATTAATTGCACCAGTTTGGCGCGTTTTGCATCAAGTTTGTGCAGTAGTTAATGGTCCCAAATGAACCCAAACTGAAAGAAACGCATGAAAACATGAGCTTAGGGTCCAATTGTGTCAATTGGGAGCATCCATTTTGAGAAATTCTGACGAGACTTTATGGCACGAACTCTTGCATTAATTGCACCAGTTTGGCCCATTTTGCACCAAGTTTCGTGCAGTAGCGAAATAGTTCCAAATGCACAAAAACAGAAAGAAACGCACCAAAACATGAGTTTAGGGTCCAATGGTGTGGATCGGGAGCGTTCGTTCCGAAAAATTCTAACAAGACATCGTTGCACGAACTTTTGCATTAGTTGTACCAGTTTGGTGCGTTTTGCAGCAAGTTTCATGCAGTAGCGAAACGGTTCAAAATGCACCCGAACGGAAAGAAATGCACCAGACCATGAGTTTAGGGTCCAATGGTGTGGATCGGGAGCGTTCATTCCGAAAATTCTAACAAGACATCGTGGCACGAACTTTTGCATTAATTGCACCAGTTTGGCGCGTTTTGCACCAAGTTTCGTGCATTAGCGAAATAGTTCCAAATGCACACAAACGGAAAGAAACGCACCAAAACATGAGTTTAGGGTCCAATGGTGTGGATCGGGAGCGTTCGTTCCGAAAAATTCTAACAAGACATCGTTGCACGAACTTTTGCATTAGTTGCACCAGTTTGGCGCATTTTGCAGCAAGTTTCGTGCAGTAGCGAAACGGTTCAAAATGCACCCGAATGGAAAGAAATGCACCAGAACATGAGTTTAGGGTCCAATGGTGTGGATCGAGAGCGTTCGTTCCGAAAATTCTAACAAGACATCGTGGCACGAACTTTTGCATTAATTGCACCAGTTTGGCGCGTTTTGCACCAAGTTTCGTGCATAAGCGAAACGGTTCCAAATGCACCAAAATGGAAAGAAACACAACAAAACATTAGTTTAGGTTCCAATGTTGTGGATTGGGACCGTTCGTTGCGAAAATTTCTAACAAGACATCGTGGCACGAACTTTTGCATTAATTGCACCAGTTTGGCGCGTTTTGCATCAAGTTTGTGCAGTAGTTAATGGTCCCAAATGAACCCAAACTGAAAGAAACGCATGAAAACATGAGCTTAGGGTCCAATTGTGTCAATTGGGAGAATCCAATTTGAGAAATTCTGACAAGACTTTATGGCACGAACTCCTGCATTAATTGCACCAGGTTGGCCCATTTTGCACCGAGTTTCGTGCAGTAGCGAAATTATTCCCAATGCACACAAACGGAAAGAAACGCACCAAAACATGAGTTTAGGGTCCAATGGTGTGGATCAGGAGCGTTCGTTCCGAAAAATTCTAACCAGACATCATTGCACGAACTTTTGCATTAGTTGCACCAGTTTGGCGCGTTTTGCCGCAGGTTTCGTGTAGTAGCGAAACGGTTCAAAATGCACCCGAATGGAAAGAAATGCGCCAGAACATGAGTTTAGGGTCCAATGGTGTGGATCGGGAGCGTTCGTTCCGAAAATTCTAACAAGACATCGTGGCACGAACTTTTGCATTAATTGCACCAGTTTGGCGCGTTTTGCACCAAGTTTCGTGCATTAGCGAAACGGTTCCAAATGCACCAAATGGAAAGAAACGCAACATAACATGAGTTTATGGTCCAATGGTGTGGATCGGGAGCGTTCGTTCCAAAAATTCTAACAAGACATCATGGCACGAACTTTTGCATTAATTGCACCAGTTTGGCACGTTTTGCACCAAGTTTCGTGCATAAGCGAAACGGTTCCAAATGCACCAAAATGGAAAGAAACGCAACAAAACATTAGTTTAGGTTCCAATGGTGTGGATTGGGAGCGTTCGTTGCGAAAATTTCTAACAAGACATCGTGGCACAAACTTTTACATTAATTGCACCAGTTTGGCGCGTTTTGCATCAAGTTTGTGCAGTAGTTAATGGTCCCAAATGAACCCAAACTGAAAGAAACGCATGAAAACATGAGCTTAGGGTCCAATTGTGTCAATTGGGAGAATCCAATTTGAGAAATTCTGACAAGACTTTATGGCACGAACTCCTGCATTAATTGCACCAGGTTGGCCCATTTTGCACCGAGTTTCGTGCAGTAGCGAAATTATTCCCAATGCACACAAACGGAAAGAAACGCACCAAAACATGAGTTTAGGGTCCAATGGTGTGGATCAGGAGCGTTCGTTCCGAAAAATTCTAACCAGACATCATTGCACGAACTTTTGCATTAGTTGCACCAGTTTGGCGCGTTTTGCCGCAGGTTTCGTGTAGTAGCGAAACGGTTCAAAATGCACCCGAATGGAAAGAAATGCGCCAGAACATGAGTTTAGGGTCCAATGGTGTGGATCGGGAGCGTTCGTTCCGAAAATTCTAACAAGACATCGTGGCACGAACTTTTGCATTAATTGCACCAGTTTGGCGCGTTTTGCACCAAGTTTCGTGCATTAGCGAAACGGTTCCAAATGCACCAAAATGGAAAGAAACGCAACATAACATGAGTTTATGGTCCAATGGTGTGGATCGGGAGCGTTCGTTCCAAAAATTCTAACAAGACATCATGGCACGAACTTTTGCATTAATTGCACCAGTTTGGCACGTTTTGCACCAAGTTTCGTGCATAAGCGAAACGGTTCCAAATGCACCAAAATGGAAAGAAACGCAACAAAACATTAGTTTAGGTTCCAATGGTGTGGATTGGGAGCGTTCGTTGCGAAAATTTCTAACAAGACATCGTGGCACAAACTTTTACATTAATTGCACCAGTTTGGCGCGTTTTGCATCAAGTTTGTGCAGTAGTTAATGGTCCCAAATGAACCCAAACTGAAAGAAACGCATGAAAACATGAGCTTAGGGTCCAATTGTGTCAATTGGGAGCATCCATTTTGAGAAATTCTGACGAGACTTTATGGCACGAACTCTTGCATTAATTGCACCAGGTTGGCCCATTTTGCACCAAGTTTCGTGCAGTAGCGAAATAGTTCCAAATGCACAAAAACAGAAAGAAACGCACCAAAACATGAGTTTAGGGTCCAATGGTGTGGATCGGGAGCGTTCGTTCCGAAAAATTCTAACAAGACATCGTTGCACGAACTTTTGCATTAGTTGTACCAGTTTGGTGCGTTTTGCAGCAAGTTTCGTGCAGTAGCGAAACGGTTCAAAATGCACCCGAATGGAAAGAAATGCACCAGACCATGAGTTTAGGGTCCAATGGTGTGGATCGGGAGCGTTCATTCCGAAAATTCTAACAAGACATCGTGGCACGAACTTTTGCATTAATTGCACCAGTTTGGCGCGTTTTGCACCAAGTTTCGTGCATTAGCGAAATAGTTCCAAATGCGCACAAACGGAAAGAAACGCACCAAAACATGAGTTTAGGGTCCAACGGTGTGGATCGGGAGCGTTCGTTCCAAAAAATTCTAACAAGACATCGTTGCACGAACTTTTGCATTAGTTGCACCAGTTTGGCGCATTTTGCAGCAAGTTTCGTGCAGTAGCGAAACGGTTCAAAATGCACGCGAATGGAAAGAAATGCACCAGAACATGAGTTTAGGGTCCAATGGTGTGGATCGGGAGCGTTCGTTCCGAAAATTCTAACAAGACATCGTGGCACGAACTTTTGCATTAATTGCACCAGTTTGGCGCGTTTTGCACCAAGTTTCGTGCATAAGCGAAACGGTTCCAAATGCACCAAAATGGAAAGAAACGAAACAAAACATTAGTTTAGGTTCCAATGTTGTGGATTGGGAGCGTTCGTTGCGAAAATTTCTAACAAGACATCGTGGCACGAACTTTTGCATTAATTGCACCAGTTTGGCGCGTTTTGCATCAAGTTTGTGCAGTAGTTAATGGTCCCAAATGAACCCAAACTGAAAGAAACGCATGAAAACATGAGCTTAGGGTCCAATTGTGTCAATTGGGAGCATCCATTTTGAGAAATTCTGACGAGACTTTATGGCACGAACTCCTGCATTAATTGCACCAGGTTGGCCCATTTTGCACCGAGTTTCGTGCAGTAGCGAAATTGTTCCAAATGCACACAAACGGAAAGAAACGCACCGAAACATGAGTTTAGGGTCCAATGGTGTGGATCAGGAGCGTTCGTTCCGAAAAATTCTAACCAGACATCGTTGCACGAACTTTTGCATTAGTTGCACCAGTTTGGCGCGTTTTGCCGCAGGTTTCGTGTAGTAGCGAAACGGTTCAAAATGCACCCGAATGGAAAGAAATGCGCCAGAACATGAGTTTAGGGTCCAATGGTGTGGATCGGGAGCGTTCTTTCCGAAAATTCTAACAAGACATCGTGGCACGAACTTTTGCATTATTGCACCAGTTTGGCGCGTTTTGCACCAAGTTTCGTGCATTAGCGAAACGGTTCCAAATGCACCAAAATGGAAAGAAACGCAACAAAACATGAGTTTATGGTCCAATGGTGTGGATCGGGAGCGTTCGTTCCGAAAATTCTAACAAGACATCGTGGCACGAATTTTTGCATTAATTGCACCAGCTTGGCGCGTTTTGCACCAAGTTTCGTGCAGTAGTGAAACGGTTCCAAATGCACCCAAATGGAAAGAAACGCAACAAAACATGAGTTTAGGTTCCCATGGTGTGGATCGGGAGCGTTCGTAGCGAAAATTTCTAACAAGACATCGTGGCACGAACTTTTGCATTAATTGCACCAGTTTGGCGCGTTTTGCATCAAGTTTATGCAGTAGTATATGGTCCCAAATGAACCCAAACAGAAAGAAACACATGAAAACATGAGCTTAGGGTCCAATTTTGTGGATCGAGAGCGTCCATTTTGAGAAATTCTAATGAGACATTATGGCACGAACTCCTGCATTAATTGCACCAGGTTGGCCCATTTTGCACCGAGTTTCGTGCAGTAGCGAAATAGTTCCAAATGCACACAAATGGAAAGAAACGCACCAAAACATGAGTTTAGGGTCCAATGGTGTGGATCGGGAGCGTTCGTTCCGAAAAATTCTAACAAGACATCGTTGCACGAACTTTTGCATTAGTTGCACCAGTTTGGCGCGTTTTGCCGCAGGTTTCGTGTAGTAGCGAAACGGTTCAAAATGCACCCGAATGGAAAGAAATGCACCAGAACATGAGTTTAGGGTCCAACGGTGTGGATCGGGAGCGTTCGTTCCGAAAATTCTAACAAGACATCGTGGCACGAACTTTTGCATTAATTGCACCAGTTTGGCGCGTTTTGCACCAAGTTTCGTGCATTAGCGAAACAGTTCCAAATGCACCAAAATGGAAAGAAACGCAACAAAACGTTAGTTTAGGTTCCAATGGTGTGGATTGGGAGCGTTTGTTGCGAAAATTTCTAACAAAACATCGTGGCACGAACATTTGCATTAATTCAACCAGTTTGGCGCGTTTTGCATCAAGTTTGTGCAGTAGTATAATGGTCCCAAATGAACCCAAACGGAAAGAAACGCATGAAAACATGAGCTTAGGGTCCAATTTTGTGGATCGGGAGCGTCCATTTCGAGAAATCTGACGAGACATTATGGCACAAACTCTTGCATTAATTGCACCAGGTTGGCCCATTTTGCACCGAGTTTCGTGCAGTAGCGAAATAGTTCCAAATGCACACAAACGGAAAGAAACACACCAAAACATGAGTTTAGGGTCCAATGGTGTCGATCGGGAGCGTTCGTTCTGAAAAATTCTAACAAGACATCGTTGCACGAACTTTTGCATTAGTTGCACCAGTTTGGCGCATTTTGCAGCAAGTTTCGTGCAGTAGCGAAACGGTTCAAAATGGACCCGAATGGAAAGAAATGCACCAGAACATGAGTTTAGGGTCCAATGGTGTGGATCGGGAGCGTTCGTTCCGAAAATTCTAACAAGACATCGTGGCACGAATTTTTGCATTAATTGCACCAGTTTGGCGCGTTTTGCACCAAGTTTCGTGCAGTAGTGAAACGGTTCCAAATGCACCCAAATGGAAAGAAACGCAACAAAACATGAGTTTAGGTTCCCATGGTGTGGATCGGGAGCGTTCGTAGCGAAAATTTCTAACAAGACATCGTGACACGAACTTTTGCATTAATTGCACCAGTTTGGCGCGTTTTGCATCAAGTTTATGCAGTAGTATAATGGTCCCAAATGAACCCAAACAGAAAGAAACGCATGAAAACATGAGCTTAGGGTCCATTTTGTGGATCGGGAGCGTCCATTTCGAGAAATTCTAACGAGACATTATGGCACGAATTCCTGCATTAATTGCACCAGGTTGGCCCATTTTGCACCGAGTTTCGTGCAGTAGCGAAATAGTTCCAAATGCACACAAATGGAAAGAAACGCACCAAAACATGAGTTTAGGGTCCAATGGTGTGGATCGGGAGCGTTCGTTCCGAAAAATTCTAACAAGACATCGTTGCACAAACTTTTGCCTTAGTTGCACCAGTTTGGCGCGTTTTGCAGCAAGTTTCGAGCAGTAGCGAAACGGTCCAAAATGCAAACGAATGGAAAGAAACGCACCAGAACATGAGATTATGGTCCAATGGTGTGGATCGGGAGCATTCGTTCCGAAAATTCTAACAAGACATCGTGGCACGAACTTTTGCATTAATTGCACCAGTTTGGCGTGTTTTGTAGCAAGTTTAGTGCAGTAGCGAAACGGTTCCAAATGCACCCAAACGGAAACAAACGCATCAAAACATGAGTTTAGGGTCCAATGGTGTGGATCGGGAGCTTTCTGATGGAACCCGCTGGGGTTTGCTCCCGATCTTTCGATGAGAGTGGGGGATAACTCGATTTGAGGAGGATCGACGTTGTGCTGCCCGACTACAACACCACAAGGGCTGCGCTGCTGCCTTAAGCGACAGTTACACCGCCTCCAATTTGTGTTGTTCTTGCTGTGCCAAGAACAACCTTGAACCTGCAAGCAATTCGAAGAACAAGCAAGAACAAGTGGACAAGCAAATAGCACACAGACCTTGCCCAAAGGATAAATCTGATACACACGAAGTTGGGGTTCTGAATCAAGCAAATCGGGTGGTCTAATCGACACACGCGTTTACAAGGAAGTAGCAGCAGCTAAACTTACAACCAAACAAAACCCAGGTCTCAAATGGTGGCTGCTGGTGGTTTATATAGGTGGGGGAGCAGCCAAGAGGCGTGGGGGGGGTGTAAACCCTAACTTAAAATGGGCCCCTAGTGGGCTGAACTAGATACAAGGGCCTTCAGCCCAAGACTAGAAGACTGAACGTCATTTTGGCGATTCTGCTTAGCTCCTTTGGAATTTCATCTTGAGGTTGGATCCATCTGAAAGTAGACTTCAGGAGCTTTCCAACAAGTACTCATAGGCTTCAAACAATATTCGGAGCTAAGAGTTATGGCCTTCCGAAGTTGTCCCCTTCCTGGAGGTCCGAACTGGTATGGTCCGATCTGATCATCCACACTCGCTTTCTTGTCGTGTTTGCTCTCCCTCCAATCTGGTTCATGTCCCAAGTTCCTAAGAATAAGAAAAGCATCACAAGAATTTAGTAGTACCCCATTCATGGATGATGGTTTATGGACAGCGAGGAACGAGTTTACCTGATAATTTAGCTCTCGTGCACGAGCTCTTGTCATTGGTCCTTGCTGCATAGTAGGCATGGGTGTATCGTTGGGAGGGATGTCCTCATCATCCTCCCCTTCTTGCATTTGAGTCGTCCTCGACTCAAGTTCATCTTCCTCACCCAAATATGGTTTCAAATCTGCAATGTTAAATGTGGGGCTAACCCCAAAATCTGCAGGCAACTCAAGTTTGTATGCATTATCATTGATCTTAGCTACAACTTTAAAAGGGCCATCAGCTCTCGGAAGCAACTTTGACTTCCTCAAATCAGGAAACCGATCCTTTCTCAAGTGCAGCCAAACCAAATCACCTGGTTCAAAAGTGACATGCTTCTTTCCTCTGCTACCAGCAAGTTTATATTTAGCATTTATGGTTTCTATGTTCTCCTTTGTGGTCTCATGCATTTTCAACATCAACTCACCACGTTGTTTAGCATCAAAATTCAATCTCTCAGAAGTTGGTAGAGGCAGCAAATCAATAGGGGCTCGAGGCACAAAACCATAAACAATCTCAAAAGGGCTCTTTTTAGTAGTAGAATGTTGTGAACGGTTGTAAGCAAACTCAACATGAGGCAAACATTCTTCCCACATTTTTATGTTCTTTTTCAAAATAGCCCTAAGCATGGTAGATAAAGTTCTATTCACAACCTCAGTTTGTCCATCAGTTTGGGGATGACATGTAGTGGAAAATAGCAGCTTAGTACCTAATTTAGCCCACAAAGTTCTCCAAAAATGACTAAGAAATTTTGCATCACGATCTGAAACAATTGTGTTTGGCACACCATGCAAACGAACAATTTCACGAAAGAACAAATCAGCAACATGAGTAGCATCATCGGTCTTATGACATGGTATGAAATGTGCCATCTTAGAAAATCTATCCACAACCACAAAAACACTATCCCTCCCCTTCTTTGTTCTAGGCAGTCCTAAAACAAAGTCCATTGAAATATCCTCCCATGGTGCATTAGGAACAGGTAGAGGAACGTACAAGCCATGAGGATTAAGGCGTGACTTAGCTTTTTGGCATGTTGTGCAGCGAGCAACAAATCTCTCCACGTCCCTCCGCATCTTGGGCCAAAAGAAATGATTAGCAAGGATGTTTTCTGTCTTCTTCACACCAAAGTGTCCCATCAGCCCTCCTCCATGTGCTTCCTGTAGTAATAACAAACGCACGGAGCTAGCTGGAATGCATAGCTTGTTAGCTCTAAAAATAAACCCATCAGTTAGGACAAATTTGTTCCAGGTTTTCCCCTCCTTACAGTTCAGCAACACATCCTTAAAATCGTCATCATGAGCATATTGTGCTTTAATCGTTTCCAAACCGAAAATTTTGCAATCAAGTTGGGACAGCATAGTGTAACGCCTAGACAAAGCATCAGCAATGACATTCTCCTTCCCTTTCTTGTGTTTGATGACATAAGGGAAAGATTCAATGAATTCAACCCATTTAGCATGCCTACGATTTAGTTTTGCTTGACTTCGAATGTGTTTTAAGGACTCATGATCAGAATGTATAACAAACTCTTTGGGCCACAAATAGTGCTGCCAAGTTTCCAAAGTTCGAACTAAAGCAAGCAATTCCTTATCGTAAGTAGAATAGTTCAAGCTAGGTCCACTCAATTTCTCACTGAAATATGCTACAGGCTTACCATCTTGCAGCAGCACGCCACCCAACCCAATTCCACTAGCATCACATTCAAGTTCAAATGTTTTATTGAAATCTGGAAGTTGGAGCAAGGGTGCATGAGTTAACTTATCTTTGAGCACGCTGAAAGCATCCTGTTGAGCTGCAGCCCAAGTGAAGGTTGTACCCTTCTTAGTGAGTTCATGCAATGGGGCTGCAATGGTGCTAAAGTCCTTCACAAAGCGACTGATAAAATCCAGCAAGTCCTAGAAAGCTTCGCACTTGGGTGACCGTTGTGGGAACCGGCCAGCTGTGAATGGCTTCAACCTTGGCTTGATCGACTTGAATTCCCTGCGGTGTCACAACATAGCCAAGAAAAGAGACTCGATCTGTGCAAAAGGTGCACTTCTCAAGGTTACCAAACAAACGTGCATCACGGAGAGCATCCAAAACAGCACGCAAATGATCAAGATGGTCTTCTAGTGATTTGCTATAGATCAGAATGTCATCAAAATATACCACAACAAATCTGCCAATGAAAGCGCGTAAAACTTCATTCACTAATCTCATGAAAGTGCTGGGTGCATTAGTGAGACCAAAAGGCATGACTAACCACTCATATAGACCGAATTTAGTTTTAAATGCTGTTTTCCATTCATCTCCTAACTTCATGCGAATCTGGTGGTAACCACTACGCAAATCAATTTTCGAGAACACAATTGAGCCACTCAATTCATCAAGCATATCATCTAGCCTAGGGATAGGATGACGATATCTGATTGTTATGTTATTAATCGCTCGGCAATCTACACACATGCGCCAAGATCCATCTTTCTTAGGAACCAAAAGGACAGGAACAGCGCAGGGGCTCAGAGACTCACGCACGTAACCTTTGTCGAGCAATTCTTGCACTTGGCGCTGAATTTCTTTAGTTTCTTCAGGGTCGGTCCTGTATGGTGTACGATTGGGTAAGGAGGCCCCGGGAATAAGGTCAATCTGGTGCTCAATCCCACGAATTGGTGGCAGCCCCGGTGGCACCTCCTTTGGAAAAACATCCGCATACTCCTGCAAAAGGTTAGTGACAATAGGGGGCAAGGAAAGAGGTATGTCCTGAAGTGAAAACAAGGTTTGTTTGCAAATCAAGGCATAGCAAACAGCAGTGGTAGCATCAATCTCATCTAAATCAGATTTAGTAGCAATGAAACATGCCCCTTTCAGCTTGATCTCATTTCTGTTATCATGAATAGATTTGGCACTTCTCTTTTTGTGCTTCTCAAGTTCGTTGGCCACAATTTGATTTTCACTTTTAACCTGTTCCTGATTCTTCATTTTACTAGCTCTAGTAAGTTCATCTTTTAAAATTGCTTCAGGAGACATTGGATGCAACACAATCCTTTTATCATGGTATTGGAAGGAATACTGATTTGATCTACCATGATGCATAGAATCTTTATCAAATTGCCATGGCCTTCCTAGCAGAATACTACATGCTTGCATTGGCACAACATCACATTCAACAACATCTTTATAGGATCCGATGGCAAGATTAATTCGCACAAGTTTTGTTACCTTTGCCTTACCGGTGTTATTCAGCCATTGAATGCAATATGGATGCGGGTGTGGTTGGGTGGTAAGTGCAAGCTTCTCCACCATGTCGCTGCTGGCCAAGTTGTTGCAGCTACCTCCATCGATGATCACTCGACACGAACGCTCTTTGATGACACACTTTGTTTGGAATAATGTGTGCCGCTGATTTTGCTCCGCTTTTTCCATTTGTGCGCTCAGCACACGCTGCACAATTAGGCTCTCATAGCGGTCGGCTTCAGCTGCATTAATATGTTCTTCCGAGCAGCCCTCACTTCCTGCATGGTCAGCCGCAAGCAATGCAAGTATATCTTCTTCAAGTTCACTAGTAGATGAGTACTCACCATCATTTTTGACCACCAAAACACGCTTGCTTGGGCAGTCACGCATGACATGTCCAAATCCCTTGCAGCGGTGGCACTGAACATCTCTTGTTCTACCTGTGGATGCCACCGATGAAGTGGTTGCAGCAGGTTTTTGCGTTGTCTTTGCTGCTGAATTTGCAGGGTTGTCACGAGGCTTGTCGCTAGAAGGTGGGGCTGCTATTCGAGCTGACGATGAATAAGGTGCAGCAGCACGTCCAGTTGATGGAATGCTTGAGCGGGGCTGTGTGGAAAAATTCCTCCCTGCAGAAATGTTAGTCCTGGTACTTGCACGTCGTCCCTGCACTTCCCTTTCAGCTTTGCAAGCAAGATGGAACAAACGGGTTATGTTAGTGTACTCTTTATAAGCAAGGATGTCCTGAATTTCCCGGTTTAACCCGCCCAAAAATCTAGCCATAGCAGGTTCCACATCCTCCTCTAAATTGCAGCGTAGCATGCCCATTTGCAGCTCTTGATAGTATTCTTCTACACTTTTAGTACCTTGTTTTAACTGCTGCAGCTGGTTTAAAAGATCACGTGCATAGTAAGATGGAACAAATCTAGCCCTCATGATCCGTTTCAAAGCATCCCAAGTTTGTGGCATGTTATTAGGATTTTTCTTGCCATGTTCTATCCACCAAACGGAAGCAAAATCAGTGAATTCACTAGTTGCAGCCCTAACACATGCATTTTCAGGAAAATCATGACAAGTAAACTTTTGTTCAACAGCCATCTCCCAAGTAAGATAAGCATCCGGATCATATTTACCATCAAAAGAGGGTATCTTAAATTTTATCTTACTAAAAGCAATGTCATTGTTATGTACCTCATGTGGACGCTTGTCCACCCATACCTCGACGGTTACGACGTAGACGTCGCTGGGCTTGATCCTCAACTTCGGTGTCAGCAGCATAATCAGCACCTGAATTTTCTGCGCCGTCATCATTCTCTTGGCCACGTCCTCTATGCTGATCATTCATCTTCGCGTGGAGCTCATCAAAGCGCCTTAGAAGAGCAGCGAGACTCTTGTCCACGCGAGCAACCGTCGTCTCCAAACCTGCAAGCTTGGTGTTGTTGGAAATCTGTGCGGCCTCCATTTGCCCAATCTTCTCATTTATCACCTTGCAAATCATTATCAATTCCCAAGGTGTACTCCCTCACTTGCTTTTGAAAATGCTGTACGATGCCTTTGGTGCGAGGTGTAAGCAGGCCTCCACCATCCTCATCCTCACTCCCTGCACCTGCCATGGTTAGCTTGCAGCAAACAAAGTCACAAGAAGTTGCCTACCAACTAAAGGAAATAGGTGGTGGAACACTATATGTTCACTCACACTTGTCTATTCAAGTTCTTACATGTTCTTACCAAGCAAGGTAGGAGGTGTCGGCAGCCAGCAAGAACAACACAAATGGTTACACAAGCACAACCTCGTGATGTAGTAGATAATTTGTGGAGCTATAGGTGGCTGCAAACAAAACAAATCAAGGTACAGCTAGAACCACATTAGTCAAAGCAAGTTGAATAGACATTCATTGATGGTCCTATGCTAGGTCCTAGTGCCAAATCAAGCTAGAGACGTGAGCCTGAACACAAATGTTGTCACACACCAAGACAGCAAGGAATGCAAGAAAACAACAGCTCTATTCCCTTCACTTTTTTTTTCTCTTCTCTTCTCTTTCTTTTTTTTTGCTCTTTCTTTTTCAGGGGCTAAAACTCTTTTGAAATCCCAACAACCCAAACAAAGGGATTGCTGCACACAACTCCTTTGAAATCAGTTCCAACGTCTCAACTTTCAGACAGCAGGTCGCGAATCTCAAGTGGTATTGCGACGCGCTCAGAAGGAGTTAGGGGGCAAATTTTGATCTGTTGGAAAGAACACGAGATAAGCTTTCCAGATTATATTTAAACATTTGAATCGGACATGTAACACAAGATATAGGACTGTTTTCTTCTAGTGCTCAGATCTGGGAAGATGGATTCGTGGTGGCAGAAATGACAGCAGGAAATATGAATAGATTTGGTGGATTTCGTGGTGACTAAAACGTGACCAGAACTCAAAACTCTAAAGATTGAACCACTAAGAACCAGCAACTAGCCCAAACAATGCAACTGAAAACTCAACAAGCAAAGAACTAAGCAGAACAGCAAAAGCTCAAACTTGTTGTTGGGATTTTCCGATCTAGCCTATTTTTGTGTAGTTTTCTGGACTGTAGGTAAAGGGATGGGTAGAATCTCTCACCGAAAAAAAACCTTGCTCTGATACCACATGATGGAACCCGCTGGGGTTTGCTCCCGATCTTTCGATGAGAGTGGGGGATAACTCGATTTGAGGAGGATCGACGTTGTGCTGCCCGACTACAACACCACAAGGGCTGCGCTGCGCCTTAGCGACAGTTACACCGCCTCCAATTTGTGTTGTTCTTGCTGTGCCAAGAACAACCTTGAACCTGCAAGCAATTCGAAGAACAAGCAAGAACAAGTGGACAAGCAAATAGCACACAGACCTTGCCCAAAGGATAAATCTGATACACACGAAGTTGGGGTTCTGAATCAAGCAAATCGGGTGGTCTAATCGACACACGCGTTTACAAGGAAGTAGCAGTAGCTAAACTTACAACCAAACAAAACCCAGGTCTCAAATGGTGGCTGCTGGTGGTTTATATAGGTGGGGGAGCAGCCAAGAGGCGTGGGGGGGGTGTAAACCCTAACTTAAAATGGGCCCCTAGTGGGCTGAACTAGATACAAGGGCCTCAGCCCAAGACTGGAAGACTGAACGTCATTTTGGCGATTCTGCTTAGCTCCTTTGGAATTTCATCTTGAGGTTGGATCCATCTGAAAGTAGACTTCAGGAGCTTTCCAACAAGTACTCATGGGCTTCAAACAATATTCGGAGCTAAGAGTTATGGCCTTCCGAAGTTGTCCCTTCCTGGAGGTCCGAACTGGTATGGTCCGATCTGATCATCCACACTCGCTTTCTTGTCGTGTTTGCTCTCCCTCCAATCTGGTTCATGTCCCAAGTTCCTAAGAATAAGAAAAGCATCACAAGAATTTAGTAGTACCCCATTCATGGATGATGGTTTATGGACAGCGAGGAACGACTTTACCTGATAATTTAGCTCTCATGCACGAGCTCTTGTCATTGGTCCTTGCTGCGTAGTAGGCATGGGTGTATCGTTGGGAGGGATGTCCTCATCACTTTCGTTGCGAAAAATTCTACAGCGACATCGTGGCATTAACTTTTGCATTAATTGCACCAGTTTGGCGTGTTTTGCACCGAGTTTCGTGCAGTAGAGAAATGATCCAAAATGCACCCGAACGAAAAGAAACGCACCAAAACATGAGTTTATGGTCCAATAGTGTAGATAGGGACATTCATTGCAAAAGATTCTAACAAGACATCGTGGCCTATACTTTTGCATTAATTGCATCAGTTTGGGGCGTTTTGCAGCAAGTTTTGTGCAATGGCGAAACAGTTCCAAATGCACCAAAATGGAAAGAAACGCATGAAAACATGAGTTTAGGGTCCAATGGTGTGGATTGGGAGCGTTCATTCCGAAAAATTCTAACAAGACATCGTTGTACGAACTTTTGCATTAATTGCACCAGTTTGGTGCGTTTTGCAGCAAGTTTCGTGCAGTAGCGAAGAGGTCCAAAATGCAAACGAACGGAAAGAAACGCTCCAGAACATGAGTTTAGGGTCAATGGTGTGGATCGGGAGCGTTCGTTCCAAAAATTCTAAAAAGACATCGTGGCACGAACTTTTGCATTAATTGCACCAGTTTGGCGCGTTTTGCACCAAGTTTCGTGCATTAGCGAAACGGTTCCAAATGCACCCAAATGGAAAGAAACGCAACAAAACATGAGTTTAGGTTCCAATGGTGTGGATTGGGAGTGTTCGTTGCGAAAATTTCTAACAAGACATCGTGGCACGAACTTTTGCATTAATTGCACCAGTTTGGCGCGTTTTGCATCAAGTTTGTGCAGTAGTATACTGGTCCCAAATGAACCCAAACTGAAAGAAACGCATGAAAACATGAGCTTAGGGTCCAATTGTGTCGATCAGGAGCGTCCATTTTGAGAAATTCTGACGAGACTTTATGGCACGAACTCCTGCATTAATTGCACCAGGTTGGCCCATTTTGCACCGAGTTTCGTGCAGTAGCGAAATAGTTCCAAATGCACAGAAACGGAAAGAAACGCACCAAAACATGAGTTTAGGGTCCAATGGTGTGGATCGGGAGCGTTCGTTCCGAAAAATTCTAACAAGACATCGTTGCACGAACTTTTGCATTAGTTGCACCAGTTTGGCGCGTTTTGCAGCAAGTTTCGTGCAGTAGCGAAACGGTTCAAAATGTACCAGAACATGGGTTTAGGGTCCAATGGTGTGGATCGGGAGCATTCGTTCCGAAAATTCTAACAAGACATCGTGGCACGAACTTTTGCATTAATTGCACCAGTTTGGCGCGTTTTGCATCAAGTTTGTGCAGTAGCATAATGGTCCCAAATGCACCCAAACGGAAAGAAACGCATGAAAACATGAGCTTAGGCTGCAAATGTGTGGATCGGGAGCGTCCGTTCCGAGAAATTCTGATGAGACTTTGTGACACGAACTCTTGCATTAATTGCTCTAGGCTAGCCCATTTTGCACCGAGTTTCGTTTAGTAGCGAAACGGTTCCAAATGCTCCCAAATGGAAAGAAACGCACCAAAAAAATAGTTTAATGGCCAATGGTGTGGATCGGGAGCGTTCGTTCCGAAAAATTCTAACAAGACATCGTTGCACGAACTTTTGCATTAATTGCACCAGTTTGGCGCGTTTTATGTTTCGTGCATTAGCGAAACGGTACCAAATGCAACCCAACGGAAAGAAACACATCAAAACATGAGTTTAGGTTCCAATGGTGTGGATTGGGAGCGTTCGTTGCGAAAATTTCTAACAAGACATCGTGGCACGAACTTTTACATTAATTGCACCAGTTTGGCGCGTTTTGCACCATGTTTCGTGCAGTAGCGAAACGGTTCCAAATGCACCCAAATGGAAAGAAACACAACAAAATATGAGTTTAGGTTCCAATGGTGTGGATCGGGAGCATTCGTTGCGAAAATTTCTAACAAGACATCGTGGTACGAACTTTTGCATTAATTGCACCAGTTTGGCGCGTTTTGCATCAAGTTTGTGCAATAGCATAATGGTCCCAAATGCACCTAAACGGAAAGAAACGCATGAAAACATGACCTTAGGGTCCAATTGTGTGGATCGGGAGCGTCCATTTCGAGAAATTCTGAAGAGACTTTGTCGCACGAACTCCTGCATTAATTGCACTAGGTCAGCCCATTTTGCACCACGTTCCGTGCAGTAGCGAAATAGTTCCAAATGCACACAAACGGAAAGAAACGCACCAAACCATGAGTTTAGGTTCCAATGGTGTGGATCGGGAGCGTTCGTTCCGAAAAATTCTAACAAAACATCGTTGCACGAACTTTTGCATTAATTGCACCAGTTTGGCGCGTTTTGCAGCAAGTTTCATGCAGTAGCGAAACGGTCCAAAATGCACCCGAACGGAAAGAAACGCACCAAAACATGAGTTTAGAGTCCAATGTTGTGGATCGGGAGTGTTTGTTCCGAAAAATCTAACAAGACATCGTGGCACAAACTTTTGCATTAATTGCACCAGTCTGTCGCATTTGGCACCAAGTTTCGTGCAGTAGCGAAACGGCTCCAAATGCACCCAAATGGAAAGAAACGCAACAAAACATGAGTTTAGTTTCCAATGGTATGGATCGGGAGCATTCGTTGCGAAAATTTCTGACAGGACATCGTGGCACGAACTTTTGCTTTAATTACACCAGTTTGGCGCGTTTTGATTCAAGTTTGTGCAGTAGCATAATGGTCCCAAATGCACCCAAACGGAAAGAAACGCATGAAGACAAGAGCCTAGGGTCCAATTGAGTGGATCGGGAGCGTCCATTTTGAGAAATTCTAACGAGAATTTGTTGCAGGAACTCCTGCATTAATTGCACCAGGTTGGCCCATTTTGCTTCGAGTTTCGTGCTGTAGCGAAACAGTTCCAAATGCACACAAACGGAAAGAAACGCACCAAAACATGACTTTGGGTTCCAATGGTGTGGATCGGGAGTGTTCGTTCCGAAAAATTCTAACAAGACATCGTTGCACGAACTTTTGCATTAATTGCACCAGTTTGGCGCGTTTTGCACCAAGTTTCGTGCAGTAGCGAAACGGTTCCAAATGCACCCAAACGGAAAGTAACGCAACAAAACATGAGTTTAGGTTCCAATGATGTCCATCGGGAGTGTTCGTTGAGAAAATTACTAACAAGACATCGTGGCACGAACTTTTACATTAATTGCACCAGTTTGGCGCGTTTTGCATCGAGTTTGTGCAGTAGCATAATAGTCCCAAATGCACCCAAACGGAAAGAAACGCATGAAAACATTAGCTTAGGGTCCAATTGTGTGGATCGGGAGCATCCATTTCGAGAAATTCTGACGAGACTTTGTGGCACGAACTCCTGCATTAATTGCACCAGGTGGGCCCATTTTGCATCGAGTTTCATACAGTGGCGAAATAGTTCCAAATGCACACAAACGGAAAGAAATGCACCAAGACTTGAGTTTAGGGTCCAATGGTGTGGATCGGGAGCGTTCATTCTGAAAAATTCTAACAAGACATCGTTGCACGAACTTTTGCATTAGTTGCACCAGTTTGGCACGTTTTGCAGCATGTTTCGTGCAGTAGCGAAACGGTCCAAAATGCACCCGAACGGAAAGAAACGCACCAGAACATGAGTTTAAGGTCCAGTGGTGTGGATCTGGAGCGTTTGTTCCGAAAATTCTAACAAGATATCGTGGTACGAACTTTTGCATTAATTGCACTAGTTTGGCGCATTTTGCACCAAGTTTCGTGCAGTAGCGAAACGGTTCCAAATGCAACCAAACGGAAAGAAACGCATCAAAACATGAGTTTAGGTTCCAATGGTGTGGATCGGGAGCATTCGTTGCGAAAATTTCTAACAAGACATCGTGGCACGAACTTTTACATTAATTGCACCAGTTTGACGCGTTTTGCATCAAGTTTGTGCAGTAGCATAATGGTCCCAAATGCACCCAAACGGAAAGAAACACATAAAAAATATGAGCTTAGGGTCCAATTGTGTGGATTGGGAGCGTCCATTTCGAGAAATTCTGACGAGACTTTGTGGCACGAACTCCTGCATTAATTGCACCAGGTTGGCCTATTTTGCACCGAGTTTCGTGCAGTAGAGAAATAGTTCCAAATGCACACAAATGGAAAGAAACGCACCAAGACATGAGTTTAGGGTCCAATGGTGTGGATCGGGAGTGTTCGTTCTGAAAAATTCTAACAAGACATCGTTGCACGAACTTTTGCATTAGTTGCACCAGTTTGGCACGTTTTGCAGCAAGTTTCGTGCAGTAGCGAAACAGTCCAAAATGCACCCAAACGGAAAGAAACGCACCAGAACATGAGTTTAGGGTCCAGTGGTGTGGATCGGGAGCGTTCGTTCCGAAAATTCTAACAAGACATCGTGGCACGAACTTTTGCATTAATTGCACCAGTTTGGCGCGTTTTGCACCGAGTTTCGTGCATTAGCGAAATGGTTCCAAATGCAACCAAACGGAAAGAAACGCATCAAAATATGAGTTTAGGTTCCAATGGTGTGGACTGGGAACGTTCATTACGAAAATTTCTAACAAGACTTCGTGGCACGAACTTTTGCATTAATTCAACCAGTTTGCCGCGTTTTGCATCAAGTTTGTGCAGTAGTATAATGGTCCCAAATGAACCCAAACAGAAAGAAACGCATGAAAACATGAGCTTAGGGTCCAATTTTGTGGATCGGCAGCGTCCAGTTCGAGAAATTCTGACTAGACATTATGGCACGAACTCCTGCATTAATTGCACCAGGTTGGCCCATTTTGCTCCGAGTTTCGTGCAGTAGCGAAATATTTCCAAATTCACTCAAACGGAAAGAAATGCACCAAAACATGAGTTTAGGGTCTAATGGTGTGGATCGGGAGCGTTCGTTCCGAAAAATTCAAACAAGACATTGTTGCACGAACTTTTGCCTTAGTTGCACCAGTTTGGCGCATTTTGCAGCAAGTTTCGTGCAGTAGCGAAACGGTCCAAAATGCACCCGAACGGACTAAAATGCACCAGAACTTGAGTTTAGGGTCTAATGGTGTGGATCGGGAGCGTTCGTTCCGAAAATTCTAACAAGACATCGTGGCACGAACTTTTGCATTAATTGCACCAGTTTGGCGTGTTTTGTTGCAAGTTTAGTGCAGTAGCGAAACGGTTCCAAATGCACCCAAATGGAAAGAAACGCACCAAATTATGAGTTTAGGTTCAATGGTGTGGATCGGGAGAATTCATTGCGAAAAATTCTAGCGCTGCATTAATTGCACCAGGTTGGCCCGTTTTGTACCAAGTTTCGTGCAGTAGCGAAACGATTCCAAATGCACCCAAACAGAAAGAAACGCTACAAAAAACGAGTTTAGGGTCCAATGGTGTGGATCGGGAGCGTTCGTTGCGAAAAATTCTAACAAGACATCGTTGCACAAACTTTTGCATTAATTGCACCTGTTTGGCGCGATTTGCACCAAGTTTCGTGCAGTAGCGAAACTATTCCAAATGCACCCGAACGGAAAGAAACACACCAAAACATGAGTTTAGGTTCCAATGGTGTGGATCCGGAGCGTTCGTTGTGAAAATTTCCAACAAGACATCGTGGCACGAACTTTTGCATTAATTGTACCAGTTTGGCGCCTTTTGCAGAAAGTTTCGTGCAATGACGAAACGGTTCCAAATGCACCCAATCGGAAACAAACGCATCAAAACATGAGTTTAGGGTCCAATGGTTTGGATTGGGAGCTTTCGTTGCGGAAAATTCTACAGCGACATCGTGGCATTAACTTTTGCATTAATTGCACCAGATTGGCGCATTTTGCACCGAGTTTCGTGCAGTAGAGAAATGGTCCAAAATGCACCCGAACGAAAAGAAACGCACCAAAACATGAGTTTATGGTCCAATAGTGTAGATAGGGAGCATTCATTGCAAAAGATTCTAACAAGACATCGTGACCTATACTTTTGCATTAATTGCATCAGTTTGGGGCATTTTTCAGCAAGTTTTGTGCAATAGCGAAACAGTTCCAAATGCACCCAAACGGAAAGAAACGCACGAAAACATGAGTTTAGGGTCCAATGGTGTGGATTGGGAGCGTTCGTTCCGAAAAATTCTAACAAGACATCGTTGTACGAACTTTTGCATTAATTGCACCAGTTTGGCGCGTTTTGCACCAAGTTTCGTGCATTAGCGAAACGGTTCCAAATGCACCCTAATGGAAAGAAACGCAACAAAACATGAGTTTAGGTTCCAATGGTGTGGATTGGGAGCGTTTGTTGTGAAAATTTCTAACAAGACATCGTGGCACGAACTTTTGCATTAATTGCACCAGTTTGGCACGTTTTGCATCAAGGTTGTGCAGTAGTATAATGGTCCCAAATGAGCCCAAACTGAAAGAAACTCATGAAAACATGAGCTTAGGGTCCAATTGTGTCGATCGGGAGCGTCCATTTCGAGAAATTCCGACGAGACTTTATGGCACGAACTCCTGCATTAAATGCACCAGGTTGGCCCATTTTGCACCGAGTTTCGTGCAGTAGCGAAATAGTTCCAAATGCACACAAACAGAAAGAAACGCACCAAAACATGAGTTTAAGGTCCAATGGTGTGGATCGGGAGCGTTCGTTCTGGAAAATTCTAACAAGACATCGTTGCACGAACTCTTGCATTAGTTGCACCAGTTTGGCGCGTTTTGCAGCAAGTTTCGTGCAGTAGCGAAACGGTTCAAAATGCACCCAAACGGAAAGAAATGCACCAAAACATGAGTTTAGGGTCCAACGGTGTGGATCGGGAGCGTTCGTTCCGAAAATTCTAACAAGACATCGTGGCACGAACTTTTGCATTAATTGCACCAGTTTGGCGCGTTTTGCATCAAGTTTGTGCAGTAGCATAATGGTCCCAAATGCACCCAAACGGAAAGAAATGCATGAAAACATGAGCTTAGGGTGCAATTGTGTGGATCGAGAGCGTCCGATCCGAGAAATTCTGACGAGACTTTGTGACACGAACTCTTGCATTAATTGCTCCAGGCTGGCCCATTTTGCACCGAGTTTCGTGCAGTAGCGAAACGGTTCCAAATGCTCCCAAATGGAAAGAAACGCACCAAAAAATGAGTTTAATGACCAATGGTGTGGATCGGGAGCGTTCGTTCCGAAAAATTCTAACAAGACATCATTGCACGAACTTTTGCATTAATTGCACCAGTTTGGCGCATTTTGCACCGAGTTTCGTGCAGTAGCGAACTGGTCCAAAATGAACCCGAACGGAAAGAAATGCACCATAACATGAGTTTAGGGTCCAATGGTGTGGATTGGGAGCGTTCCTTGCAAAAATTCTAACAAGACATCATGGCACAAACTTTTGCATTAATTGCACCAGTTTGCGCGTTTTGCAGCAAGTATATTGCAGTAGCGAAACGGTTCCAAATGCACCCAGAAGGAAAGAAACGCACCAAATTATGAGTTTAGGTTCCAATGGTGTGGATCAGGAGTGTTCGTTGCGAAAAATTCTAGCGCTGCATTAATTGCACCAGGTTGGCCCGTTTTGCTCCATGTTTCGTGCAGTAGCGAAACTATTCCAAATGCACCCGAACGGAAAGAAATGCACCAGAACATGAGTTTAGGGTCCAGTGGTCTGGATCGGGAGCGTTCGTTCTGAAAATTCTATCAAGACATCGTGGCACGAACTTTTGCATTAATTGCACCAGTTTGGCGCGTTTTGCACCGAGTTTCGTGCATTAGCGAAACGGTTCCAAATGCAACCAAACGGAAAGAAACACATCAAAATATGAGTTTAGGTTCCAATGGTGTGGATTGGGAGTGTTCGTTACCAAAATTTCTAACAAGACATCGTGGCATGAACTTTTGCATTAATTTAACCAGTTTGGCGCGTTTTGCATCAAGTTTGTGCAGTAGTATAATGGTCCCAAATGAACCCAAACGGAAAGAAACGCATGAAAACATGAGCTTAGGGTCCAATTTTGTGGATCGGGAGCGTCCAGTTCGAGAAATTCTGACTAGACATTATGGCACGAACTCCTGCATTAATTGCACCAGGTTGGCCCATTTTGCACCGAGTTTCGTGCGGTCGCGAAATAGTTCCAAATGCACACAAATGGAAAGAAACGCACCAAAACATGAGTTTAGGGTCCAATGGTGTGGATCGGGAGCGTTCGTTTCGAAAAATTCTAACAAGATATCGTTGCACGAACTTTTGCCTTAGTTGCACCAGTTTGGCGCGTTTTGCAGCAAGTTTCGTGCAGTAGCAAAACAGTCCAAAATGCACCCGAACGGACTAAAATGCACCAGAACATGAGTTTAGGGTCTAATGGTGTGGATCGGGAGCGTTCGTTCCGAAAATTCTAACAAGACATCGTGGCACGAACTTTTGTATTAATTGCACCAGTTGGGCGTGTTTTGTAGCAAGTTTAGTGCAGTAGCGAAACGGTTTCAAATGCACCCAAATGGAAAGAAACGCACCAAATTATGAGTTTAGGTTCAATGGTGTGGATCGGGAGAGTTCGTTGCGAAAAATTCTAGCGCTACATTAATTGCACCAGGTTGGCCCGTTTTGTACCAAGTTTCGTGCAGTAGCGAAACGGTTCCAAATGCACCCGTACAGAAAGAAACGCACCAAAACATGAGTTTAGGTTCCAATGGTGTGGATCGGCAGCGTTCGTTGTGAAAATTTCCAACAAGACATCGTGGCACGAACTTTTGCATTAATTGTACCAGTTTGGCGCCTTTTACAGAAAGTTTCGTGCAGTAGCGAAACGGTCCAAAATGCAAACGAACGGAAAGAAACGCACCAGAACATGAGTTTAGGGTCCAATGGTGTGGATCGGGTGCGTTCGTTCCGAAAAATTCTAACAAGACATCGTTGCACGAACTTTTGCATTAGTTGCACCAGTTTGGCGCGTTTTGCAGCAAGTTTCGTGCAGTTGCGAAACGGTTCAAAATGCACCCGAACGGAAAGAAATGCACCAGAACATGAGTTTAGGGTCCAATGGTGTGGATCGGGAGCGTTCGTTCTGAAAAATTCTAACAAGACATCGTTGCATGAACTTTTGCATTAATTGCACCAGTTTTGTGAGTTTTGCACCAAGTATCATGCAGTAGCGAAACGGTTCTAAATGCAAGCAAACGGAACGAATGCATCAAAACTTGAGTTTACGTTCCAATGGTGTGGATCGGGAGCGTTCGTTGCGAGAATTTCTAACAAGACATCGTGGCACGAACTTTTGCATTAATTACACCAGTTTGGCGCATTTTGCATCAAGTTTGTGTAGTAGCATAATGGTCCCAAAGGCACCCAAACGGAAAGAAATACATGAAAACATGAGTTTAGGGTGCAATTGTGTGGATCGGGAGCGTCCGTTCGGAGAAATTCTGACGAGAGTTTGTGACACGAACTCTTGCATTAATTGCTCCAGGTTGGCCCATTTTGCACCGAGTTTCGTGCAGTAGCGAAACGGTTCCAAATTCACCCAAACGGAAAGAAACGCACCAAAAAATGAGTTTAAGGACCAATGGTGTGGATCGGGAGTGTTCGTTCTGAAAAATTCTAACAAGACATCGTTGCACGAACTTTTGCATTAATTGCACCAGTTTGGCGCGTTTTGCATCAAGTTTGTGCAGTAGTATAATGGTCCCAAATGAAACCCAAACCGAAAGAAACCCATGAAACATGAGCTTAGGGTCCAATTGTGTCGATCGGAGCGTCCGTTTCGGGAAATTCTAACGAGACTTTGTGACACGAACTCCTGCATTAATTGCAACCAGGTTGGCCCATTTTGCCACCGAGTTTCGTGCAGTAGCGAAATAGTTCCAAATGCCACACAAACGGAAAGAAACACACCAAGACATGAGTTAGGGTCCAATGGTGTGGATCGGGAGCGTTCGTTCCGAAAAATTCTAACAAGACATCGTTGCATGAACTTTTGCATTAATTGCACCAGTTTGGCGCGTTTTGCACCAAGTATCGTGCACTAGCGAAACGGTTCTAAATGCAAGCAAACGAACGAAATGCATCAAAACATGAGTTTAGGTCCAATGGTGGATCGGGAGCGTTCGTTGCGAGAATTTCTAACAAGACATCGTGGCACGAACTTTTGCATTAATTACACCAGTTTGGCGCGTTTTGCATCAAGTTTGTGCAGTAGCATAATGGTCCCAAATGCACCCAAACGGAAAGAAATGCATGAAAACATGAGTTTAGGGTGCAATTGTGTGGATCGGGAGAGTCCGTTCGGAGAAATTCTAACGAGAGTTTGTGACACGAACTCTTGCATTAATTGCTCCAGGTTGGCCCATTTTACACCGAGTTTCGTGCAGTAGCGAAACGGTTCCAAATGCACCCAAACAGAAAGAAACGCACCAAAAAATGAGTTTAAGGACCAATGGTGTGGATCGGGAGCGTTCGTTCTGAAAAATTCTAACAAGACATCGTTGCACAAACTTTTGCATTAATTGCACTAGTTTGGTGCATTATGCACCGAGTTTCGTGCAGTAGCGAAATGGTCCAAAATGTACCCAAACGGAAAGAAATGCACCATAACAAGAGTTTAGGGTCCAATGGTGTGGATCGGGAGCGTTCATTGCAAAAATTCTAACAAGACGTCATGGGACAAACTTTTGCATTAATTGCACCTGTTTGGCGCGTTTTGCAGCAAGTTTAGTGCAGTAGCGAAACGGTTCCAAATGCACCCAAATGGATAGAAACGCACCAAATTATGAGTTTAGGTTCCAATTGTGTGGATCGGGAGTGTTCGTTGCGAAAAATTCTAGCGCTGCATTAATTGCAATAGGTTGGCCCATTTTGCCCCAAGTTTCGTGCAGTAGCGAAAATGGTTCCAAGTGCACCCAAACAGAAAGAAACGCTCCAAAAAATGAGTTTAGGGTCCAATGGTGTGGATCAGGATCGTTTGTTGCGAAAAATTCTAACAAGACATCGTTGCACAAACTTTTGCATTAATTTCACTAGTTTGGCGCAATTTGCCCCAAGTTTCGTGCAGTAGCAAAACTATTCCAAATGCACCCGAACAGAAAGAAACGCACCAAAACATGAGTTTAGATTCCAATGGTGTGGATCGGGAGCGTTTGTTGTGAAAATTTCCAACAAGACATTGTGGCACGAACTTTTGCATTAATTGTACCAGTTTGGCGCCTTTTGCAGAAAGTTTCGTGCAATGACGAAATGGTTCCAAATGCACCCAAACGGATACAAACGCATCAAAACATGAGTTTAGGGTCCAATGGTGTGGATCGGGAGCGTTCGTTGCTGAAATTTCTAGCACGACATCGTGGCATGAACTTTTGCATTAATTGCACCGAGTTTCGTGCAGTAGAGAAATAGTCCAAAATGCACCCGAACGAAAAGAAACGCACCAAAACATGAGTTTATGGTCCAATAGTGTAGATACGGAGAATTCATTGCAAAAGATTCTAACAAGACATTGTGGCCTAAAGTTTTGCATTAATTGCATCAGTTTGGCGCGTTTTGCAGCAAGTTTTGTGCAATAGCGAAACAGTTCCAAATGCACAGAAACGGAAAGAAACGCACCAAATTATGAGTTTAGGTTCCAATGGTGTGGATCGGGAGTGTTCGTTGCGAAAAATTCTAGCGCCGCATTAATTGCACCAGGTCGGCCCATTTTGCACAAAGTTTCGTGCAGTAGCGAAACGGTTCCAAATGCACCCAAACGGAAAGAAACGCACAAAAAAATGAGTTTAGGGTCCAATGGTGTCGATCGGGAGCGTTCGTTGTGAAAAATTTTAACAAGACATCATTGCACAAACTTTTGCATTAATTGCACCAGTTTTGCGCGGTATGCAAAAAGTTTCGTGCAGTAGCGAAACTATTCCAAATGCACCCGAACGGAAAGAAACGCACCAAAACATGAGTTTAGGTTCCAATGGTGTGGATCGGGAGCGTTCGTTGTGAAAATTTCCAACAAGACATCGTGGCACGAACTTTTGCATTAATTGTACCAGTTTCGCGCCTTTTACAGAAAGTTTCGTGCAGTAGCGAAACGGTCCAAAATGCAAACGAACGGAAAGAAACGCACCAGAACATGAGATTAGGGTCCAATGGTGTGGATCGGGTGCGTTCGTTCCGAAAAATTCTAACAAGACATCGTTGCACGAACTTTTGCATTAGTTGCACCAGTTTGGCGCGTTTTGCAGCAAGTTTCGTGCAGTTGCGAAACGGTTCAAAATGCACCCGAACGGAAAGAAATGCACCAAAACATGAGTTTATTGTCCAATAGTGTAGATCGGGAGCATTCGTTGCAAAAGATTCTAACAAGACATCATGGCCTAAACTTTTGCATTAATTGCACCAGTTTGGCGCGTTTTGCACCAAGTTTCGTGCATTAGCGAAACGGTTCTAAATGCACCCAAATGGAAAGAAACGCAACAAAACATGAGTTTAGGTTCCAATGGTGTGGATTGGGAGCGTTGGTTGCGAAAATTTCTAACAAGACATCGTGGCACGAACTTTTGCATTAATTGCACCAGTTTGGCGCATTTTGCATCAAGTTTGTGCAGTAGTATAATGGTCCCAAATGAACCCAAACGGAAAGAAACCCATGAAAACATGAGCTTAGGGTCCAATTGTGTCGTTCGGGAGCGTCCGTTTCGGGAAATTCTGACGAGACTTTGTGACACGAACTCCTGCATTAATTGCATCAGTTTGGCGCATTTTGCAGCAAGTTTTGTGCAATAGCGAAATAGTTCCAAATGCGACCAATCGGAAAGAAACACACCAAGACATGAGTTTAGGGTCCAATGGTGTGGATCGGGAGTGTTCGTTCCGAAAAATTCTAACAAGACATCGTTGCATGAACTTTTGCATTAATTGCACCAGTTTGGTGAGTTTTGCACCAAGTATCGTGCAGTAGCAAAACGGTTCTAAATGCAAGCAAACGGAACGAAATGCATCAAAACTTGAGTTTAGGTTCCAATGGTGTGGATCGGGAGCGTTCGTTGCGAGAATTTCTAACAAGACATCGTGGCACGAACTTTTGCAATAATTACACCAGTTTGGCGCATTTTGCATCAAGTTTGTGCAGTAGCATAATGGTCCCAAAGGCACCCAAACGGAAAGAAATACATGAAAACATGAGTTTAGGGTGCAATTGTGTGGATCGGGAGCGTCCGTTCGGAGAAATTCTGACGAGAGTTTGTGACACGAACTCTTGCATTAATTGCTCCAGGTTGGCCCATTTTGCACCGAGTTTCGTGCAGTAGCGAAACGGTTTCAAATTCACCCAAACGGAAAGAAACGCACCAAAAAATGAGTTTAAGGACCAATGGTGTGGATCGGGAGTGTTCGTTCTGAAAAATTCTAACAAGACATCGTTGCACGAACTTTTGCATTAATTGCACCAATTTGGCGCGTTTTGCATCAAGTTTGTGCAGTAGTATAATGGTCCCAAATGAACCCAAACGGAAAGAAACCCATGAAAACATGAGCTTAGGGTCCAATTGTGTCGATCGGGAGCGTCCATTTCGGGAAATTCTAACGAGACTTTGTGACACAAACTCCTGCATTAATTGCACCAGATTGGCCCATTTTGCACCGAGTTTCGTGCAGTAGCGAAATAGTTCCAAATGCACACAAACGGAAAGAAACACACCAAGACATGAGTTTAGGGTCCAATGGTGTGGATCGGGAGCGTTCGTTCCGAAAAATTCTAACAAGACATCGTTGCATGAACTTTTGCATTAATTGCACCAGTTTGGCGCGTTTTGCACCAAGTATCGTGCACTAGCGAAACGGTTCTAAATGCAAGCAAACGGAACGAAATGCATCAAAACATGAGTTTAGGTTCCAATGGTGTGGATCGGGAGCGTTCGTTGCGAGAATTTCTAACAAGACATCGTGGCACGAACTTTTGCATTAATTACACCAGTTTGGCGCGTTTTGCATCAAGTTTGTGCAGTAGCATAATGGTCCCAAATGCACCCAAACGGAAAGAAATGCATGAAAACATGATTTTAGGGTGCAATTGTGTGGATCGGGAGAGTCCGTTCGGAGAAATTCTAACGAGAGTTTGTGACACGAACTCTTGCATTAATTGCTCCAGGTTGGCCCATTTTACACCGAGTTTCGTGCAGTAGCGAAACGGTTCCAAATGCACCCAAACAGAAAGAAACGCACCAAAAAATGAGTTTAAGGACCAATGGTGTGGATCGGGAGCGTTCGTTCTGAAAAATTCTAACAAGACATCGTTGCACAAACTTTTGCATTAATTGCACTAGTTTGGTGCATTATGCACCGAGTTTCGTGCAGTAGCGAAATGGTCCAAAATGTACCCAAACGGAAAGAAATGCACCATAACAAGAGTTTAGGGTCCAATGGTGTGGATCGGGAGCGTTCGTTGCAAAAATTCTAACAAGACGTCATGGGACAAACTTTTGCATTAATTGCACCTGTTTGGCGCGTTTTGCAGCAAGTTTAGTGCAGTAGCGAAACGGTTCCAAATGCACCCAAATGGATAGAAACACACCAAATTATGAGTTTAGGTTCCAATTGTGTGGATCGGGAGTGTTCGTTGCGAAAAATTCTAGCGCTGCATTAATTGCACCAGGTTGGCCCATTTTGCCCCATGTTTCGTGCAGTAGCGAAAATGGTTCCAAGTGCACCCAAACAGAAAGAAACGCTCCAAAAAATGAGTTTAGGGTCCAATGGTGTGGATCGGGATCGTTTGTTGCGAAAAATTCTAACAAGACATCGTTGCACAAACTTTTGCATTAATTTCACTAGTTTGGCGCAATTTGCCCCAAGTTTCGTGCAGTAGCAAAACTATTCCAAATGCACCCTAACAGAAAGAAACGCACCAAAACATGAGTTTAGATTCCAATGGTATGGATCGGGAGCGTTTGTTGTGAAAATTTCCAACAAGACATTGTGGCACGAACTTTTGCATTAATTGTACCAGTTTGGCGCCTTTTGCAGAAAGTTTCGTGCAATGACGAAATGGTTCCAAATGCACCCAAACGGATACAAACGCATCAAAACATGAGTTTAGGGTCCAATGGTGTGGATTGGGAGCGTTCGTTGCTGAAATTTCTAGCACGACATCGTGGCATGAACTTTTGCATTAATTGCACCGAGTTTCGTGCAGTAGAGAAATAGTCCAAAATGCACCCGAACGAAAAGAAACGCACCAAAACATGAGTTTATGGTCCAATAGTGTAGATAGGGAGAATTCATTGCAAAAGATTCTAACAAGACATTGTGGCCTAAAGTTTTGCATTATTTGCATCAGTTTGGCGCGTTTTGCAGCAAGTTTTGTGCAATAGCGAAACAGTTCCAAATGCACCCAAACGGAAAGAAACGCACCAAATTATGAGTTTAGGTTCCAATGGTGTGGATCGGGAGTGTTCGTTGCGAAAAATTCTAGCGCCGCATTAATTGCACCAGGTCGGCCCATTTTGCACAAAGTTTCGTGCAGTAGCGAAACGGTTCCAAATGCACCCAAACGGAAAGAAACGCACAAAAAAATGAGTTTAGCATCCAATGGTGTGGATCGAGAGCGTTCGTTGTGAAAAATTCTAACAAGACATCATTGCACAAACTTTTGCATTAATTGCACCAGTTTGGCGCGATTTGCACCAAGTTTCGTGCAGTAGCGAAACTATTCCAAATGCACCCGAACGGAAAGAAACGCACCGAAACATGAGTTTAGGTTCCAATGGTGTGGATCGGGAGCGTTCGTTGTGATAATTTCCAACAAGACATCGTGGCACGAACTTTTGCATTAATTGTACCAGTTTGGCGCCATTTACAGAAAGTTTCGTGCAGTAGCGAAACGGTCCAAAATGCAAACGAACGGAAAGAAACGCACCAGAACATGAGTTTTAGGGTCCAATGGTGTGGATCGGGTGCGTTCGTTCCGAAAAATTCTAACAAGACATCGTTGCACAAACTTTTGCATTAGTTGCACCAGTTTGGCGCGTTTTGCAGCAAGTTTCGTGCAGTTGCGAAACGGTTCAAAATGCACCCGAACGGAAAGAAACGCTCTAGAACATGAGTTTAGGGTCCAATGGGGTGGATCGGGAGCGTTCGTTCCGAAAATTCTAACAAGACATCGTGGCACGAACTTTTGCATTAATTGCACCAGTTTGGCGCGTTTTGCACCAAGTTTCGTGCATTAGCGAAACGGTTCTAAATGCACCCAAATGGAAAGAAACGCAACAAAACATGAGTTTAGGTTCCAATGGTGTGGATTGGGAGCGTTGGTTGCGAAAATTTCTAACAAGACATTGTGGCACGAACTTTTGCATTAATTGCACCAGTTTGGCGCATTTTGCATCAAGTTTGTGCAGTAGTATAATGGTCCCAAATGAACTCAAACGGAAAGAAACCCATGAAAACATGAGCTTAGGGTCCAATTGTGTCGTTCGGGAGCATTCGTTTCGGGAAATTCTGACGAGACTTTGTGACACGAACTCCTGCATTAATTGCATCAGTTTGGCGCATTTTGCAACAAGTTTTGTGCAATAGCGAAACAGTTCCAAATGCGACCAATCGGAAAGAAACACACCAAGACATGAGTTTAGGGTCCAATGGTGTGGATCGGGAGCGTTCGTTCCGAAAAATTCTAACAAGACATCGTTGCAAGAACTTTTGCATTAATTGCACCAGTTTGGTGAGTTTTGCACCAAGTATCGTGCAGTAGCGAAACGGTTCTAAATGCAAGCAAACGGAACGAAATGCATCAAAACTTGAGTTTAGGTTCCAATGGTGTGGATCGGGAGCATTCGTTGCGAGAATTTCTAACAAGACATCGTGGCACGAACTTTTGCATTAATTACACCAGTTTGCCGCATTTTGCATCAAGTTTGTGCAGTAGCATAATGGTCCCAAATGTACCCAAACGGAAAGAAATGCATGAAAACATGAGTTTAGGGTGCAATTGTGTGGTTCGGGAGCGTCCGTTCGGAGAAATTCTGATGAGAGTTTGTGACACGAACTCTTGCATTAATTGCTCCAGGTTGGCCCATTTTGCACCGAGTTTCGTGCAGTAGCGAAACGGTTCCAAATGCACCCAAACGGAAAGAAACGCACCAAAAAATGAGTTTAAGGACCAATGGTGTGGATCGGGAGTGTTCGTTCTGAAAAATTCTAACAAGACATCGTTGCACGAACTTTTGCATTAATTGCACCAGTTTGGCGCGTTTTGCATCAAGTTTGTGCAGTAGTATAATGGTCCCAAATGAACCCAAATGGAAAGAAACCCATGAAAACATGAGCTTAGGGTCCAATTGTGTCGATCGGGAGCGTCCGTTTCGGGAAATTCTAACGAGACTTTGTGACACGAACTCCTGCATTAATTGCACCAGGTTGGCCCATTTTGCACCGAGTTTCGTGCAGTAGCGAAATAGTTCCAAATGCACACAACGGAAAGAAACACACCAAGACATGAGTTTAGGGTCCAATGGTGTGGATCGGGAGCGTTCGTTCCGAAAAATTCTAACAAGACATCGTTGTATGAACTTTTGCATTAATTGCACCAGTTTGGCGCGTTTTGCACCAAGTATCGTGCACTAGCGAAACGGTTCTAAATGCAAGCAAACGGAACGAAATGCATCAAAACATGAGTTTAGGTTCCAATGGTGTGGATCGGGAGCGTTCGTT
>NW_024376529.1:0-47174 GCF_016808335.1 Panicum virgatum
CAAGTTTCGTGCAATAGCAAAATAGTTCCAAATGGACCCAAACGGAAAGAAACGCACCAAAACATGAGTTTAGGGTGCAATGTTGTGGATCGAGAGTGTTCGTTGCAAAAAATTCTAACAAAACATCATGGCACAAAATTTTGCATTAATAGCACCAGTTTGGCTCGTTTTGCAGCAAGTTTCGTGCAGTAGCAAAACGGTCCCAAATGCACGTGAACCGAAAGAAACGCAGAAAAACATGAGTTAAGGGTCCAATGGTATGGATCGGGAGCGTTCGTTGTGAAAAATTCTAACGAGACATAGCGGCACGAACTTTTGCATTAATTGCACCAGCTTGGCTTGTTTTGCACCAAGTTTCGTGAAATAGCAAAACGGTTCCAACTGGACCCAAACGGAAAGAAACGCACCAAAACATGAGTTTAGGGTGCAATGGTGAGGATCGAGAGCGTTCGTAGTGAAAAATTCTAACAAGACATCGTGGCACGAACTTTTGCATTAATTGCACCAGTTTGGCGCGTTTTGCAGAAGTTTCGTGCAGTAGCAAAATGGTCCCAAATGCACGCGAATGGAAAGAAATGCACAAAACATGAGTTTAGGGTCCAATGGTGTGGATCGGGAGCGTTCGTTGCGAAAAATTCTAACAAGACATCGCGGAACGAACTTTTGCATTAATTGCACCAGTTTGGCGTGTTTTGCAGCAAGTTTTGTGGAGTGGCAAAACGGTCCCAAATGCAGGCGAACGGAAAGAAACGCACAAAAACATGAGTTTAGGGTCTAATGGTGTGGATCGGGACCGTTCGTTGCGAAAAATTCTAACAAGATATCGCGGCACGAACTTTTGCATTAATTGCACCAGTTTGGCGCGTTTTGTAGAAAGTTTCGTGCAGTAGCAAAATGGTCCCAAATGCACGCGAACGGAAAGAAACAAACAAAAACATGAGTTTATGGTCCAATGGTGTGGATCGGGAGCGTTTGTTGTGAAAAATTGTAACGAGACATCGCGGCACGAACTTTTGCATTAATTGCACCAGTTTGGCGCGTTTTCCAGCAAGTTTTGTGCAGTGGCAAAACGGTCCCAAATGCAGGCGAACGGAAAGAAATGCACAAAACATGAGTTTAGGGTCCAATGGTGTGAATCGGGAGCATTCGTTGTGAAAAATTCTAACAAGACATCGCGGCACGAACTTTTGCATTAATTGCACCAGCTTGGCTCGTTTTGCACCAAGTTATGAGCAATAGCAAAACAGTTCCAAATGGACCCAAACGGAAAGAAACGTACCAAAACATGAGTTTAGGGTGCAATGTTGTGGATCAGGAGTGTTCGTTGCGAAAAATTCTAACAAGACATCGGGGCATGAACTTTTGCATTAATTGCACCAGTTTGGCGCGTTTTGCAGCAAGTTTCGTGCAGTAGCAAAATGGTAACAAATGCACGCGAACGGAAAGAAATGCACAAAAACATGAGTTTAGGGTCCAATGGTGTGGATCGGGAGCATTCGTTGCGAAAAATTCTAACAAGACATCGCGGCACGAACTTTTGCATTAATTGCACCAGTTTTGCGCGTTTTGCAGCAAGTTTTCTGCAGTAGGAAAACGGTCCCAAATGCACGCGAACGGAAAGAAACGCACAAAAACATGAGTTTAGGGTCCAATGGTGTGGATTGGGAGCGTTCGTTGCGAAAAATTCTAACAAGACATCACGGCAGGAACTTTTACATTAATTGCACGTGTTTGGCTCGTTTTGTAGCAAGTTTTGTGCAATAGCAAAACGGTTCCAAATGCACTCAAACGGAAGGAAACGCACCAAAACCTGAGTTTATGGTGTGGATCGTGAGCATTCGTTATGAAAAATTCTAACAAGACATCGCGGCACGAACTTTTGTATTAATTGCACCAACTTGGCACGTTTTGCACCATGTTTCGTGCAATAGCAAAATGGTTTCAAACGGACCCAAACAGAAAGAATCGCACCAAAACATGAGTTTAGGGTGCAATGTTGTGGATCGAGAGTGTTCGTTGCGAAAAATTCTAACAAAACATCGTGGCACAAAATTTTGCATTAATAGCACCAGTTTGGCTCGTTTTGCAGCAAATTTCGTGTAGTAGCAAAACGGTCCCAAATGCACGTGAACCGAAAGAAACGCACAAAAACATGAGTTAAGGGTCCAATGGTATGGATCGGGAGCGTTCGTTGCGAAAAATTCTAACGAGACATAGCGGCACGAACTTTTGCATTAATTGCACCAGCTTGGCTCGTTTTGGACCAAGTTTCGTGAAATAGCAAAACGGTTCCAACTGGACCCAAACGGAAAGAAACGCACCAAAACATGAGTTTAGGGTGCAATGGTGTGGATCGAGAGTGTTCATAGAAAAAAATTCTAACAAGACATCGTGGCACGAACTTTTGCATTAATTGCACCAGTTTGGCGCGTTTTGCAGAAGTTTCGTGCAGTAGCAAAATGGTCCAAAATGCATGCGAACGGAAAGAAACGCACAAAACATGAGTTTAGGGTCCAATGGTGTTTATCGGGAGCGTTCGTTGCGAAAAATTCTAAAAAGACATCGCGGAACGAACTTTTGCATTAATTGCACCAGTTTGGCGCATTTTGCAGCAAGTTTTGTGCAGTGGCAAAACGGTCCCAAATGCACGCGAACGGAAAGAAACGCACAAAATCATGAGTTTAGGTTCCAATGGTGTGGATCAGAAGCGTTCGTTGCGAAAAATTCTAACAAGATATCGCGGCACGAACTTTTGTATTAATTGCACCAGTTTGGCGCGTTTAGCAGCAAGTTTCGTGTAGTAGCAAAATGGTCCCAAATGCACGCGAACGGAAAAAAACGCACAAAAACATGAGTTTAGGGTCCAATGGTGTGGATCGGGAGCGTTCGTTGCGAAAAATTCTAACAAGACATCGCGGCACGAACTTTTGCATTAATTGCACCAGTTTTGCGCGTTTTGCAGCAAGTTTTGTGCAGTAGCAAAACGGTCCCAAATGCACGCGAACGGAAAGAAACGCACAAAAACATGAGTTTAGGGTCCAATGGTGTGGATCGGGAGCGTTCGTTGCGAAACAGTCTAACAAGACATCGCGGCACGAACTTTTGCATTAATTGCAACAGCTTGGCTCGTTTTGCACCAAGTTTCGTGCAATAGCAAAATAGTTCCAAATAGATCCAAACGGAAAGAAACGCACCAAAACATGAGTTTAGGGTGCAATGTTGTGGATTGGGAGTGTTCATTGTGAAAAATTCTAACAAGACATCGTGGCACGAACTTTTGCATTAATTGCACGAGTTTGGCTCGTTTTGTAGCAAGTTTTGTGCAATAGCAAAACGGTTCCAAATGCACTCAAACGGAAAGAAACGCACCAAAACCTGAGTTTATGGTGTGGATCATGAGCATTCGTTACGAAAAATTCTAACAAGACATCGCGGCACGAACTTTTGTATTAATTGCACCAGCTTGGCATGTATTGCACCAAGTTTCGTGCAATAGCAAAATGGTTCCAAATGGACCCAAACGGAAAGAAACGCACCAAAACATGAGTTTAGGGTGCAATGTTGTGGATCGAGAGTGTACGTTGCGAAAAATTCTAACAAAACATCGTGGCACAAATTTTTGCATTAATAGCACCAGTTTGGCTCGTTTTGCAGCAAGTTTCGTGCAGTAGCAAAACGGTCCCAAATGCACGTGAACCGAAAGAAACGCAGAAAAACATGAGTTAAGGGTCTAATGGTATGGATCGGGAGCGTTCGTTGCGAAAAATTCTAACGAGACATAGCGGCACGGACTTTTGCATTAATTGCACCAGCTTGGCTCGTTTTGCACCAAGTTTCGTGAAATAGGAAAACGGTTCCAACTGGACCCAAACGGAAAGCAACGCACCAAAACATGAGTTTAGGATGCAATGGTGTGGATCGAGAGCGTTCGTAGTGAAAAAGTCTAACAAGACATCGTGGCACGAACTTTTGCATTAATTGCACCAGTTTGGCGCGTTTTGCAGAAGTTTCGTGCAGTAGCTAAATGGTCCCAAATGCACGCAAATGGAAACAAACGCACAAAACATGAGTTTAGGGTCCAATGGTGTGGATCGGGAGCGTTCGTTGCGAAAAATTCTAACAAGACATCGCGGAACGAACTTTTGCATTAATTGCACCAGTTTGGCGCATTTTGCAGCAAGTTTTGTGGAGTGGCAAAACGGTCCCAAATGCTGCCGAACGGAAAGAAACAAACAAAAACATGAGTTTAGGGTCCAATGGTGTGGATCGTGAGCGTTCGCTGCGAAAAATTCTAACAAGACATCGCGGCACGAACTTTTGCATTAATTGCACCAGCTTGGCTCGTTTTGCACCAAGTTTTGTGCAATAGCAAACCAGTTCCAAATGGACCCAAACGGAAAGAAACGTACCAAAACATGAGTTTAGGGTGCAATATTGTGGATCAGGAGTGTTCATTGCGAAAAATTCTAACAAGACATTGGGGCATGAACTTTTGCATTAATTGCACCAGTTTGGCGCGTTTTGCAGCAAGTTTCGTGCTGTTGCAAAACGGTCCTAAATGCACGCGAACGGAAAGAAATGAACGAAACATGAGTTTAGGGTCCAATTGTGTGAATCGGGAGCGTTCGTAGTGAAAAATTTTAACAAGACATTGTGGCACGAAGTTTTGCTTTAATTGCACCAGTTTGGCGCGTTTTGCAGAAGTTTCGTGCAGTAGCAAAATGGTCCCAAATGCACGCGAACGGAATGAAACTGCACAAAACATGAGTTTAGGTTCCAATGGTGTGGATCAGGAGCGTTCGTTGTGAAAAATTCTAACAAGAGATCGCGGCACGAACTTTTGTATTAATTGCACCAGTTTGGCGCGTTTTGCAGCAAGTTTCGTGAAGTAGCAAAATGGTCCCAAATGCACGCGAACGGAAAGAAACGCACAAAAACATGAGTTTAGGGTCCAATGGTGTGGATCGGGAGCGTTCGTTGCGAAAAATTCTAACAAGACATCGCGGCACAAACTTTTGCATTAATTGCACCAGTTTTGCGCGTTTTGCAGCAAGTTTTGTGCTAGTAGCAAAACTGGTCCCAAATGCACGCGAACGGAAAGAAACGCACAAAAACATGAGATTAGGGTCCAATGGTGTGGATCGGGAGCGTTCGTTGCGAAAAATTCTAACAAGACATCACGGCACGAACTTTTGCATTAATTGCACGAGTTTGGCTCGTTTTGTAGCAAGTTTTGTGCAATAGCAAAACGGTTCCAAATGCACTCAAACGGAAGGAAACGCACCAAAACCTGAGTTTATGGTGTGGATCGTGAGCATTCGTTACGAACAATTCTAACAAGACATCGCGGCACGAACTTTTGTATTAATTGCACCAGCTTGGCACGTTTTGCACCAAGTTTCGTGCAATAGCAAAATAGTTCCAAATGGACCCAAACGGAAAGAAACGCACCAAAACATGAGTTTAGGTTGCAATGTTGTGGATCGAGAGTGTTCGTTGCGAAAAAATTCTAACAAAACATCAGTGGCACAAAATTTTGCATTAATAGCACCAGTTTGGCTCGTTTTGCAGCAAGTTTCGTGCAGTAGCAAAACGGTCCCAAATGCACGTGAACCGAAAGAAACGCACAAAAACATGAGTTAAGGGTCCAATGGTATGGATCGGGAGCGTTCGTTGCGAAAAATTCTAACGAGACATAGCGGCACGAACTTTTGCATTAATTGCACCAGCTTGGCTCGTTTTGCACCAAGTTTCGTGAAATAGCAAAACGGTTCCAACTGGACCCAAACGGAAAGAAACGCACCAAAACATGAGTTTAGGGTGCAATGGTGTGGATCGAGAGCGTTCGTAGTGAAAAATTCTAACAAGACATCGTGGCACGAACTTTTGCATTAATTGCACCAGTTTGGCGCGTTTTGCAGAAGTTTCGTGCAGTAGCAAAATGGTCCCAAATGCACGCGAACGGAAAGAAACGCACAAAACATGAGTTTAGGGTCCAATGGTGTGGATCGGGAGCGTTCGTTGCGAAAAATTCTAACAAGACATCGCGGAACGAACTTTTGCATTAATTGCACCAGTTTGGCGCTGGTTTGCAGCAAGTTTTGTGGAGTGGCAAAACGGTCCCAAATGCAGGCGAACGGAAAGAAACGCACAAAAACATGAGTTTAGGGTCTAATGGTGTGGATCGGGAGCGTTCGTTGCGAAAAATTCTAACAAGATATCGCGGCACGAACTTTTGCATTAATTGCACCAGTTTGGCGCGTTTTGTAGAAAGTTTCGTGCAGTAGCAAAATGGTCCCAAATGCACGCGAACGGAAAGAAACAAACAAAAACATGAGTTTATGGTCCAATGGTGTGGATCGTGAGCGTTCGTTGCGAAAAATTCTAACAAGACATCGCGGCACGAACTTTTGCATTAATTGCACCAGCTTGGCTCGTTTTGCACCAAGTTTTGTGCAATAGCAAAACAGTTCCAAATGGACCCAAACGGAAAGAAACGTACCAAAACATGAGTTAGGGTCCAATGGTATGGATCGGGAGCGTTTGTTGTGAAAAATTGTAACGAGACATAGCGGCACGAACTTTTGCATTAATTGCACCAGCTTGGCTGGTTTTGCACCAAGTTTCGTGAAATAGCGAAACGGTTCCAACAGGACCCAAACGGAAAGAAACACACCAAAACATGAGTTTAGGGTGCAATGGTGTGGATCGAGAGCGTTCGTAGTGAAAAATTCTAACAAGACATCGTGGCACAAACTTTTAAATTAATTGCACCAGTTTGGCGCGTTTTGCAGAAGTTTCGTGCAGTAGAAAAATGGTCCCAAATGCACGCGAACGGAAAGAAACGCACAAAACATGAGTTTTGCGTACAATTGTGTGGATCGGGAGTGTTCGTTACGAAAAATTCTAACAAGACATCGCGGAATGAACTTTTGTATTAATTGCACCAGTTTGGCGCGTTTTGCAGCAAGTTTTATGGAGTGGCAAAACGGTCCCAAATGCAGGCAAACGGAAAGAAACGCACAAAAACATGAGTTTAGGGTCTAATGGTGTGGATCGGGAGCGTTCGTTGCAAAAAATTCTAACAAGATATCGCGGCACGAACTTTTGCATTAATTGCACCAGTTTGGCGCGTTTTGTAGAAAGTTTCGTGTAGTAGCAAAATGGTCCCAAATGCACGCGAACGGAAAGAAACAAACAAAAACATGAGTTTAGGGTCCAATGGTGTGGATCGGGAGTGTTCGTTACGAAAAATTCTAACAAGACATCGCGGAACGAACTTTTGTATTAATTGCACCAGTTTGGCGCGTTTTGCAGCAAGTTTTGTGGAGTGGCAAAACGGTCCCAAATGCTGCCGAACGGAAAGAAACAAACAAAAACATGAGTTTAGGGTCCAATGGTGTGGATCGTGAGCGTTCGCTGCGAAAAATTCTAACAAGACATCGCGGCACGAACTTTTGCATTAATTGCACCAGCTTGGCTCGTTTTGCACCAAGTTTTGTGCAATAGCAAACCAGTTCCAAATGGACCCAAACGGAAAGAAACGTACCAAAACATGAGTTTAGGGTGCAATATTGTGGATCAGGAGTGTTCATTGCGAAAAATTCTAACAAGACATCGGGGCATGAACTTTTGCATTAATTGCACCAGTTTGGCGCGTTTTGCAGCAAGTTTCGTGCTGTTGCAAAACGGTCCTAAATGCACGCGAACGGAAAGAAATGAACGAAACATGAGTTTAGGGTCCAATTGTGTGAATCGGGAGCGTTCGTAGTGAAAAATTTTAACAAGACATTGTGGCACGAAGTTTTGCTTTAATTGCACCAGTTTGGCGCGTTTTGCAGAAGTTTCGTGCAGTAGCAAAATGGTCCCAAATGCACGCGAACGGAATGAAACGCACAAAACATGAGTTTAGGTTCCAATGGTGTGGATCAGGAGCGTTCGTTGTGAAAAATTCTAACAAGAGATCGCGGCACGAACTTTTGTATTAATTGCACCAGTTTGGCGCGTTTTGCAGCAAGTTTCGTGAAGTAGCAAAATGGTCCCAAATGCACGCGAACGGAAAGAAACGCACAAAAACATGAGTTTAGGGTCCAATGGTGTGGATTGGGAGCGTTCGTTGCGAAAAATTCTAACAAGACATCGCGGCACAAACTTTTGCATTAATTGCACCAGTTTTGCGCGTTTTGTAGCAAGTTTTGTGCAGTTGCAAAATGGTCCCAAATGCACGCGAACGGAAAGAAACGCACAAAAACTTGAGATTAGGGTCCAATGGTGTGGATCGGGAGCGTTCGTTGCGAAAAATTCGAACAAGACATCACGGCACAAACTTTTGCATTAATTGCACGAGTTTGGCTCGTTTTGTAGCAAGTTTTGTGCAATAGCAAAACGGTTCCAAATGCACTCAAACGGAAGGAAACGCACCAAAACCTGAGTTTATGGTGTGGATCGTGAGCATTCGTTACGAACAATTCTAACAAGACATCGCGGCACGAACTTTTGTATTAATTGCACCAGCTTGGCACGTTTTGCACCAAGTTTCGTGCAATAGCAAAATAGTTCCAAATGGACCCAAACGGAAAGAAACGCACCAAAACATGAGTTTAGGGTGCAATGTTGTGGATCGAGAGTGTTTCGTTGCAAAAAATTCTAACAAAACATCATGGCACAAAATTTTGCATTAATAGCACCAGTTTGGCTCGTTTTGCAGCAAGTTTCGTGCAGTAGCAAAACGGTCCCAAATGCACGTGAACCGAAAGAAACGCAGAAAAACATGAGTTAAGGGTCCAATGGTATGGATCGGGAGCGTTCGTTGTGAAAAATTCTAACGAGACATAGCGGCACGAACTTTTGCATTAATTGCACCAGCTTGGCTCGTTTTGCACCAAGTTTCGTGAAATAGCAAAACGGTTCCAACTGGACCCAAACGGAAAGAAACGCACCAAAACATGAGTTTAGGGTGCAATGGTGAGGATCGAGAGCGCTCGTAGTGAAAAATTCTAACAAGACATCGTGGCACGAACTTTTGCATTAATTGCACCAGTTTGGCGCGTTTTGCAGAAGTTTCGTGCAGTAGCAAAATGGTCCCAAATGCACGCGAATGGAAAGAAACGCACAAAACATGAGTTTAGGGTCCAATGGTGTGGATCGGGAGCGTTCGTTGCGAAAAATTCTAACAAGACATCGCGGAACGAACTTTTGCATTAATTGCACCAGTTTGGCGTGGTTTGCAGCAAGTTTTGTGGAGTGGCAAAACGGTCCCAAATGCAGGCGAACGGAAAGAAACGCACAAAAACATGAGTTTAGGGTCTAATGGTGTGGATCGGGACCGTTCGTTGCGAAAAATTCTAACAAGATATCGCGGCACGAACTTTTGCATTAATTGCACCAGTTTGGCGCGTTTTGTAGAAAGTTTCGTGCAGTAGCAAAATGGTCCCAAATGCACGCGAACGGAAAGAAACAAACAAAAACATGAGTTTATGGTCCAATGGTGTGGATCGTGAGTGTTCGTTGCGAAAAATTCCTACAAGACATCGCGGCACGAACTTTTGCATTAATTGCACTAGCTTGGCTCGTTTTGCACCAAGTTTTGTGCAATAGCAAAACAGTTCCAAATGGACCCAAACGGAAAGAAACGTACCAAAACATGAGTTAAGGGTCCAATGGTATGGATCGGGAGCGTTTGTTGTGAAAAATTGTAACGAGACATAGCGGCACGAACTTTTGCATTAATTGCACCAGCTTGGCTGGTTTTGCACCAAGTTTCGTGAAATAGCGAAACGGTTCCAACAGGACCCAAACGGAAAGAAACACACCAAAACATGAGTTTAGGGTGCAATGGTGTGGATCGAGAGCGTTCGTAGTGAAAAATTCTAACAAGACATCGTGGCACAAACTTTTAAATTAATTGCACCAGTTTGGCGCGTTTTGCAGAAGTTTCGTGCAGTAGAAAAATGGTCCCAAATGCACGCGAACGGAAAGAAACGCACAAAACATGAGTTTTGCGTACAATTGTGTGGATCGGGAGTGTTCGTTACGAAAAATTCTAACAAGACATCGCGGAATGAACTTTTGTATTAATTGCACCAGTTTGGCGCGTTTTGCAGCAAGTTTTATGGAGTGGCAAAACGGTCCCAAATGCAGGCAAACGGAAAGAAACGCACAAAAACATGAGTTTAGGGTCTAATGGTGTGGATCGGGAGCGTTCGTTGCAAAAAATTCTAACAAGATATCGCGGCACGAACTTTTGCATTAATTGCACCAGTTTGGCGCGTTTTGTAGAAAGTTTCGTGTAGTAGCAAAATGGTCCCAAATGCACGCGAACGGAAAGAAACAAACAAAAACATGAGTTTAGGGTCCAATGGTGTGGATCGGGAGTGTTCGTTACGAAAAATTCTAACAAGACATCGCGGAACGAACTTTTGTATTAATTGCACCAGTTTGGCGCGTTTTGCAGCAAGTTTTGTGGAGTGGCAAAACGGTCCCAAATGCTGCCGAACGGAAAGAAACAAACAAAAACATGAGTTTAGGGTCCAATGGTGTGGATCGTGAGCGTTCGCTGCGAAAAATTCTAACAAGACATCGCGGCACGAACTTTTGCATTAATTGCACCAGCTTGGCTCGTTTTGCACCAAGTTTTGTGCAATAGCAAACCAGTTCCAAATGGACCCAAACGGAAAGAAACGTACCAAAACATGAGTTTAGGGTGCAATATTGTGGATCAGGAGTGTTCATTGCGAAAAATTCTAACAAGACATCGGGGCATGAACTTTTGCATTAATTGCACCAGTTTGGCGCGTTTTGCAGCAAGTTTCGTGCTGTTGCAAAACGGTCCTAAATGCACGCGAACGGAAAGAAATGAACAAAACATGAGTTTAGGGTCCAATTGTGTGAATCGGGAGCGTTCGTAGTGAAAAATTCTAACAAGACATTGTGGCACGAACGTTTTGCATTAATTGCACCAGTTTGGCGCGTTTTGCAGCAAGTTTCGTGCAGTAGCAAAATGGTCCCAAATGCACGCGAACGGAATGAAACGCACAAAATCATGAGTTTAGGTTCCAATGGTGTGGATCAGGAGCGTTCGTTGTGAAAAATTCTAACAAGAGATCGCGGCACGAACTTTTGTATTAATTGCACCAGTTTGGCGCGTTTTGCAGCAAGTTTCGTGAAGTAGCAAAATGGTCCCAAATGCACGCGAACGGAAAGAAACGCACAAAAACATGAGTTTAGGGTCCAATGGTGTGGATTGGGAGCGTTCGTTGCGAAAAATTCTAACAAGACATCGCGGCACAAACTTTTGCATTAATTGCACCAGTTTTGCGCGTTTTGTAGCAAGTTTTGTGCAGTAGCAAAATGGTCCCAAATGCACGCGAACGGAAAGAAACGCACAAAAACATTGAGATTAGGGTCCAATGGTGTGGATCGGGAGCGTTCGTTGCGAAAAATTCGAACAAGACATCACGGCACAAACTTTTGCATTAATTGCACGAGTTTGGCTCGTTTTGTAGCAAGTTTTGTGCAATAGCAAAACGGTTCCAAATGCACTCAAACGGAAAGGAAACGCACCAAAACCTGAGTTTATGGTGTGGATCGTGAGCATTCGTTACGAAAAATTCTAACAAGACATCGCGGCACGAACTTTTGTATTAATTGCACCAGCTTGGCACGTTTTGCACCAAGTTTCGTGCAATAGCAAAATGGTTCCAAATGGACCCAAACGGAAAGAAACGCACCAAAACATGAGTTTAGGGTGCAATGTTGTGGATCGAGAGTGTTTCGTTGCGAAAAATTCTAACAAAACATCATGGCACAAAATTTTGCATTAATAGCACCAGTTTGGCTCGTTTTGCAGCAAGTTTCGTGCAGTAGCAAAACGGTCCCAAATGCACGTGAACCGAAAGAAACGCACAAAAACATGAGTTAAGGGTCCAATGGTATGGATCGGGAGCGTTCGTTGCGAAAAATTCTAACGAGACATAGCGGCACGAACTTTTGCATTAATTGCACCAGCTTGGCTCGTTTTGCACCAAGTTTCGTGAAATAGCAAAACGGTTCCAACTGGACCCAAACGGAAAGAAACGCACCAAAACATGAGTTTAGGGTGCAATGGTGAGGATCGAGAGCGTTCGTAGTGAAAAATTCTAACAAGACATCGTGGCACGAACTTTTGCATTAATTGCACCAGTTTGGCGCGTTTTGCAGAAGTTTCGTGCAGTAGCAAAATGGTCCCAAATGCACGCGAACTGGAAAGAAACGCACAAAACATGAGTTTAGGGTCCAATGGTGTGGATCGGGAGCGTTCGTTGCGAAAAATTCTAACAAGACATCGCGGAACGAACTTTTGCATTAATTGCACCAGTTTGGCGTGGTTTGCAGCAAGTTTTGTGGAGTGGCAAAACGGTCCCAAATGCAGGCGAACGGAAAGAAACGCACAAAAACATGAGTTTAGGGTCTAATGGTGTGGATCGGGAGCGTTCGTTGCGAAAAATTCTAACAAGATATCGCGGCACGAACTTTTGCATTAATTGCACCAGTTTGGCGCGTTTTGTAGAAAGTTTCGTGCAGTAGCAAAATGGTCCCAAATGCACGCGAACGGAAAGAAACAAACAAAAACATGAGTTTATGGTCCAATGGTGTGGATCGTGAGTGTTCGTTGCGAAAAATTCCTACAAGACATCGCGGCACGAACTTTTGCATTAATTGCACTAGCTTGGCTCGTTTTGCACCAAGTTTTGTGCAATAGCAAAACAGTTCCAAATGGACCCAAACGGAAAGAAACGTACCAAAACATGAGTTAAGGGTCCAATGGTATGGATCGGGAGCGTTTGTTGTGAAAAATTGTAACGAGACATAGCGGCACGAACTTTTGCATTAATTGCACCAGCTTGGCTGGTTTTGCACCAAGTTTCGTGAAATAGCGAAACGGTTCCAACAGGACCCAAACGGAAAGAAACACACCAAAACATGAGTTTAGGGTGCAATGGTGTGGATCGAGAGCGTTCGTAGTGAAAAATTCTAACAAGACATCGTGGCACAAACTTTTAAATTAATTGCACCAGTTTGGCGCGTTTTGCAGAAGTTTCGTGCAGTAGAAAAATGGTCCCAAATGCACGCGAACGGAAAGAAACGCACAAAACATGAGTTTCGCGTACAATTGTGTGGATCGGGAGTGTTCGTTACGAAAAATTCTAACAAGACATCGCGGAACGAACTTTTGTATTAATTGCACCAGTTTGGCGCGTTTTGCAGCAAGTTTTATGGAGTGGCAAAACGGTCCCAAATGCAGGCAAACGGAAAGAAACGCACAAAAACATGAGTTTAGGGTCTAATGGTGTGGATCGGGAGCGTTCGTTGCGAAAAATTCTAACAAGATATCGCGGCACGAACTTTTGCATTAATTGCACCAGTTTGGCGCGTTTTGTAGAAAGTTTCGTGTAGTAGAAAATGGTCCCAAATGCACGCGAACGGAAAGAAACGCACAAAACATGAGTTTTGCGTACAATTGTGTGGATCGGGAGTGTTCGTTACGAAAAATTCTAACAAGACATCGCGGAACGAACTTTTGTATTAATTGCACCAGTTTGGCGCGTTTTGCAGCAAGTTTTATGGAGTGGCAAAACGGTCCCAAATGCAGGCAAACGGAAAGAAACGCACAAAACATGAGTTTTGCGTACAATTGTGTGGATCGGGAGTGTTCGTTACGAAAAATTCTAACAAGACATCGCGGAAAGAACTTTTGTATTAATTGCACCAGTTTGGCGCGTTTTGCAGCAAGTTTTATGGAGTGGCAAAACGGTCCCAAATGCAGGCAAACGGAAAGAAACGCACAAAAACATGAGTTTAGGGACTAATGGTGTGGATCGGGAGCGTTCGTTGCGAAAAAATCTAACAAGACATCGCGGCATGAACTTTTGCATTAATTGCACCAGCTTGGCTCGTTTTGCACCAAGTTTTGTGCAATAGCAAAACAGTTCCAAATGGACCCAAAAGGAAAGAAACGTACCAAAACATGAGTTTAGGGTGCAATGTTGTGGATCAGGAGTATTCGTTGCGAAAAGTTCTAACAAGACATCGAGGCACGAACTTTTGTATTAATTGCGCCAGTTTGGAGCGTTTTGCAGCAAGTTTCGTGCAGTAGCAAAACGGTCCTAAATGCACGCGAACGGAAAGAAATTTACAAAACATGAGTTTAGGGTCAATGGTGTGGATCGGGAGCGTTCGTTGCGAAAAATTCTAACAAGACATCGGGGCGCGAACTTTTGCATTAATTGCACCAGTTTGGCTCGTTTTGCAGCAAGTTTCGTGCAATAGCAAAACGGTTCCAAATGCACCCAAACGGAAAGAAACGCACCAAAACATGAGATTAGGGTCCAATGGTGTGGATCGGGAGCATTCGCTGCGAAAAATTCTAACAAGTCATCACGGCACGAACTTTTGCATTAATTGCACCAGCTTGGCTCGTTTTGCACCAAGTTTTGTGCAATAGCAAAACAGTTCCAAATGGACCCAAACAGAAAGAAACATACCAAAACATGAGTTTAGGGTGCAATATTGTGGATCAGGAGTGTTCGTTGTGAAAAATTCTAACAAAACATCATGGCACAAAATTTTGCATTAATAGCACCAGTTTGGCTCGTTTTGCAGCAAGTTTCGTGCAGTAGCAAAACGGTCCCAAATGCACGTGAACCGAAAGAAATTTACAAAACATGAGTTTAGGGTCAATGGTGTGGATCGGGAGCGTTCGTTGCGAAAAATTCTAACAAGACATCGGGGCGCGAACTTTTGCATTAATTGCACCAGTTTGGCTCGTTTTGCAGCAAGTTTCGTGCAATAGCAAAACGGTTCCAAATGCACCCAAACAGAAAGAAACGCACCAAAACATGAGATTAGGGTCCAATGGTGTGGATCGGGAGCATTCGCTGCGAAAAATTCTAACAAGTCATCGCGGCACGAACTTTTGCATTAATTGCACCAGCTTGGCTCGTTTTGCACCAAGTTTCGTGAAATAGCAAAACAGTTCCAACTGGACCCAAACGGAAAGAAACGCACCAAAACATGAGTTTAGGGTGCAATGGTGAGGATCGAGAGCGTTCGTAGTGAAAAATTCTAAGAAGACATCGTGGCACGAACTTTTGCATTAATTGCACCAGTTTGGCGCGTTTTGCAGAAGTTTCGTGCAGTAGCAAAATGGTCCCAAATGCACGCGAATGGAAAGAAACACACAAAACATGAGTTTAGGGTCCAATGGTGTGGATCGGAAGCGTTCGTTGCGAAAAATTCTAAGAAGACATCGCGGAACGAACTTTTGCATTAATTGCACCACTTTGGCGCGTTTTGCAGCAAGTTTTGTGGAGTGGTAAAACGGTCCCAAATGCAGGCGAACGGAAAGAAACACACAAAAACATGAGTTTAGGGTCTAATGGTGTGGATCGGGAGCGTTCGTTGCGAAAAATTCTAACAAGATATCGCGGCACGAACTTTTGCATTAATTGCACCAGTTTAGCGCGTTTTGTAGAAAGTTTCGTGCAGTAGCAAAATGGTCCCAAATGCACGCGAACGGAAAGAAACAAACAAAAACATGTGTTTAGGGTCCAATGGTGTGGATCGTGAGCGTTCGTTGCGAAAAAATCTAACAAGACATCGCGGCATGAACTTTTGCATTAATTGCACCAGCTTGGCTCGTTTTGCACCATGTTTTGTGCAACAGCAAAACAGTTCCAAATGGACCCAAAAGGAAAGAAACGTACCAAAACATGAGTTTAGGGTACAATGTTGTGGATCAGGAGTATTCGTTGAGAAAAGTTCTAACAAGACATCGAGGCACGAACTTTTGCATTAATTGCACCAGTTTGGAGCGTTTTGCAGCAAGTTTCGTGCAGTAGCAAAACGGTCCTAAATGCACGCGAACGGAAAGAAATTTACAAAACATGAGTTTAGGGTCAATGGTGTGGATCGGGAGCGTTCGTTGCGAAAAATTCTAACAAGACATCGGGGCGTGAACTTTTGCATTAATTGCACCAGTTTGGCTCGTTTTGCAGCAAGTTTCGTGCAATAGCAAAATGGTTCCAAATGCACCCAAACGGAAAGAAACGCACCAAAACATGAGATTAGGGTCCAATGGTGTGGATCGGGAGCATTCGCTGCGAAAAATTCTAACAAGTCATCGCGGCACGAACTTTTGCATTAATTGCACCAGCTTGGCTCGTTTTGCACCAAGTTTTGTGCAATAGCAAAACAGTTCCAAATGGACCCAAACGGAAAGAAACATACCAAAACATGAGTTTAGGGTGCAATATTGTGGATTAGGAGTGTTCGTTGCGAAAAATTCAAACAAGACATCGGGCACGAACTTTTGCATTAATTGCACCAGTTTGGCGTGTTTTGCAGCAAGTTTCGTGCTGTTGCAAAATGGTCCTAAATGCACGCGAACGGACAGAAATGCACAAAACATGAGTTTAGGGTCCAATGGTGTGAATCGGGAGCGTTCGTTGCGAAAAATTCAAACAAGACATCGGGGCGCGAACTTTTGCATTAATTGCACCAGTTTGGCACGTTTTGCAGCAAGTTTTGTGCAGTGGCAAAACGGTCCCAAATGCATGCGAACGGAAAGAAACGCACAAAATCATGAATTTAGGTTCCAATGGTGCGGATCAGGAGCGTTCGTTGCGAAAAATTCTAACAAGAGATCGCGGCACGAACTTTTGTATTAATTGCACCAGTTTGGCGCGTTTTTCAGCTAGTTTCGTGCAGTAGCAAAATGGACCCAAATGCACGCGAACGGAAAGAAACGCACAAAAACATGAGTTTAGGGTCCAATGGTGTGGATCGGGAGCGTTCGTTGCGAAAAATTCTAACAAGACATCACGGCACGAACTTTTGCTTTAATTGCACGAGTTTGGCTCGTTTTGTAGCAAGTTTTGTGCAACAGCAAAATGGTTCCAAATGCACTCAAACGGAAGGAAACGCACCAAAACCTGAGTTTATGGTGTGGATCATGAGCATTCGTTATGAAAAATTCTAACAAGACATCGCGGCACGAACTTTTGTATTAATTGCACCAGCTTGGCACGTTTTCAACCAAGTTTCGTGCAATACCAAAATGGTTCCAAATGGACCCAAACGGAAAGAAACGCACCAAAACATGAGTTTAGGGTGCAATGTTGTGGATCAAGAGTGTTCGTTGCAAAAAATTCTAACAAAACATCATGGCACAAAATTTTGCATCAATAGCACCAGTTTGGCTCGTTTTGCAGCAAGTTTCGTGCAGTAGCAAAACAGTCCCAAATGCACGTGAACCGAAAGAAACGCAGAAAAACATGAGTTAGGGGTCCAATGGTATGGATCGGGAGCATTCGTTGCGAAAAATTCTAACGAGACATAGCGGCACGAACTTTTGCATTAATTGCACCAGCTTGGCTCGTTTTGCACCAAGTTTCGTGAAATAGCAAAACGGTTCCAACTGGACCCAAACGGAAAGAAACGCACCAAAAGATGAGTTTAGGGTGCAATGGTGTGGATCGAGAGCGTTCGTAGTGAAAAATTCAAACAAGACATCGTGGCACGAACTTTTGCATTAATTGCGCCAGTTTGGCGCGTTTTGCAGAAGTTTCGTGCAGTAGCAAAATGGTCCCAAATGCACGCGAACGGAAAGAAACGAACAAAACATGAGTTTAGGGTCCAATGGTGTGGATCGGGAGCGTTCGTTGCGAAAAATTCTAACAAGACATCGCGGAACGAACTTATGCATTAATTGCACCAGTTTGGCGCGTTTTGCAGCAAGTTTTGTGGAGTGGCAAAACGGTCCCAAATGCAGGCGAACGGAAAGAAACGCACGAAAACATGAGTTTAGGGTGTAATGGTGTGGATCGGGAGCGTTTGTTGCGAAAAATTCTAACAAGATATCGCGGCACGAACTTTTGCATTAATTGCACCAGTTTGGCGTGTTTTGTAGAAAGTTTCGTGCAGTAGCTAAATGGTCCCAAATGCACGCGAACGGAAAGAAACAAACAAAAACATGAGTTTAGGGTCCAATGGTGTGGATCGTGAGCGTTCGTTGCGAAAAATCTAACAAGACATCGCGGCATGAACTTTTGCATTAATTGCACCAGCTTGGCTCGTTTTGCACCAAGTTTTGTGCAATAGCAAAACAGTTCCAAATGGACCCAAAAGGAAAGAAACGTACCAAAACATGAGTTTAGGGTGCAATGTTGTGGATCAGGAGTATTCGTTGCGAAAAGTTCTAACAAGACATCGAGGCACGAACTTTTGCATTAATTGCACCAGTTTGGAGCGTTTTGTAGCAAGTTTCATGCTGTAGCAAAACGGTCCTAAATGCACGCGAACGGAAAGAAATTTACAAAACATGAGTTTAGGGTCAATGGTGTGGATCGGGAGCGTTCGTTGCGAAAAATTCTAACAAGACATCGGGGCGCGAACTTTTGCATTAATTGCACCAGTTTGGCTCGTTTTGCACCAAGTTTCGTGCAATAGCAAAACAGTTCCAAATGCACCCAAACGGAAAGAAACGCACCAAAACATGAGATTAGGGTCCAATGGTGTGGATCGGGAGCGTTCGCTGCGAAAAATTCTAACAAGTCATCGCGGCACGAACTTTTGCATTAATTGCACCAGCTTGGCTCGTTCTGCACCAAGTTTTGTGCAATAGCAAAACAGTTCCAAATGGACCCAAACGGAAAGAAACGTACCAAAACATGAGTTTAGGGTGCAATGGTGTGGATCGAGAGCGTTCGTAGTGAAAAATTCTAACAAGACATCGTGGCACGAACTTTTGCATTAATTGCACCAGTTTGGCGCGTTTTGCAGAAGTTTCGTGCAGTAGCAAAATGGTCCCAAATGCACGCGAACGGAAAGAAACGAACAAAACATGAGTTTAGGGTCCAATGGTGTGGATCGGGAGCGTTCGTTGCGAAAAATTCTAACAAGACATCGCGGAACGAACTTATGCATTAATTGCACCAGTTTGGCGCGTTTTGCAGCAAGTTTTGTGGAGTGGCAAAACGGTCCCAAATGCAGGCGAACGGAAAGAAACGCATGAAAACATGAGTTTAGGGTCTAATGGTGTGGATCGGGAGCGTTCGTTGCGAAAAATTCTAACGAGATATCGCGGCAGGAACTTTTGCATTAATTGCACCAGTTTGGAGCGTTTTGCAGCAAGTTTCGTGCTGTAGCAAAACGGTCCTAAATGCACGCGAACGGAAAGAAATTTACAAAACATGAGTTTAGGGTCAATGGTGTGGATAGGGAGCGTTCGTTGCGAAAAATTCTAACAACACATCGGGGCGCGAACTTTTGCATTAATTGCACCAGTTTGGCTCGTTTTGCAGCAAGTTTCGTGCAATAGCAAAACAGTTCCAAATGCACCCAAACGGAAAGAAACGCACCAAAACATGAGATTAGGGTCCAATGGTGTGGATCGGGAGCGTTCGCTGCGAAAAATTCTAACAAGTCATCGCGGCACGAACTTTTGCATTAATTGCACCAGCTTGGCTCGTTCTGCACCAAGTTTTGTGCAATAGCAAAACAGTTCCAAATGGACCCAAACGGAAAGAAACGTACCAAAACATGAGTTTAGGGTGCAATATTGTGGATCAGGAGTGTTCGTTGCGAAAAATTCTAACAAGACATCGGGCACGAAATTTTGCATTAATTGCACCAGTTTGGCGTGTTTTGCAGCAAGTTTCGTGCTGTTGCAAATGGTCCTAAATGCACCGCGAACGGAAAGAAATGCACAAAAGATGAGTTTAGGGTCCAATGGTGTGAATCGGGAGCGTTCGTTGCAAAAATTCAAACAAGACATCGGGGCGCGAACTTTTGCATTAATTGCACCAGTTTGGCGCGTTTTGGCAGTAAGTTTTGTGCAGTGGCAAAACGGTCCCAAATGCATGCGAACGGAAAGAAACGCACAAAATCATGATTTAGGTTCCAATGGTGCAGATCAGGAGCGTTCGTTGCGAAAAATTCTAACAAGAGATCGCGGCACGAACTTTTGTATTTAATTGCACCAGTTTGGCGCGTTTTCAACAAGTTTCGTGCAGTAGCAAAATGGTCCCAAATGCACGCGAACGGAAAGAAACGCACAAAAACATGAGTTTAGGGTCCAATGGTGTGGATCGGGAGCGTTCGTTGCGAAAAATTCTAACAAGACATCGCGGCACGAACTTTTGTATTAATTACACCAGTTTTGCGCATTTTGTAGCAAGTTTTGTGCAGTAGCAAAACGGTCCCAAATGCACGCGAACGGAAAGAAACGCACAAAAACATGAGATTAGGGTCCAATGGTGTGGATCGGGAGCGTTCGTTGCGAAAAATTCTAACAAGACATCACGGCACGAACTTTTGCATTAATTGCACGAGTTTGGCTCGTTTTGTAGCAAGTTTTGTGCAATAGCAAAATGGTTCCAAATGCACTCAAACGGAAGGAAACGCACCAAAACCTAAGTTTATGGTGTGGATCATGAGCATTCGTTACGAAAAATTCTAACAAGACATCGCGGCACGAACTTTTGTATTAATTGCACCAGCTTGGCACGTTTTCAACCAAGTTTCGTGCAATAGCAAAATGGTTCCAAATGGACCCAAACGGAAAGAAACGCACCAAACATGAGTTTAGGGTGCAATGTTGTGGATCAAGAGTGTTCGTTGCAAAAAATTCTAACAAGACATCATGGCACAAAATTTTGCATTAATAGCACCAGTTTGGCTCGTTTGCAGCAAGTTTCGTGCAGTAGAAAAACAGTCCCAAATGCACGTGAACCGAAAGAAAAGCAAAAACATGAGTTAAGGGTCCAATGGTATGGATCGGGAGCGTTCATTGCGAAAAATTCTAACGAGACATAGCGGCACGAACTTTTGCATTAATTGCACCAGCTTGGCTCGTTTTGTACCAAGTTTCGTGAAATGGCAAAACGGTTCCAACTGGACCCAAATGGAAAGAAACGCATCAAAACATGAGTTTAGGGCCAATGGTGTGGATCGAGAGCGTTCGTAGTGAAAAATTCTAACAAGACATCGTGGCACGAACTTTTGCATTAATTGCACCAGTTTGGCGCGTTTTGCAGAAGTTCGTGCAGTAGCAAAATGGTCCCAAATGCACGCGAACGGAAAGAAACGAACAAAACATTAGTTTAGGGTCCAATGGTGTGGATCGGGAGCGTTCATTGCGAAAAATTCTAACAAGACATCGCGGAACGAACTTTTGCATTAATTGCACCAGTTTGGCGCGTTTTGCAGCAAGTTTTGTAGAGTGGCAAAACGGTCCCAAATGCAGGCGAACGGAAAGAAACGCACAAAAACATGAATTAAGGGTCTAATGGTGTGGATCGGGAGCGTTCGTTGCGAAAAATTCTAACAAGATATCGCGGCCGAACTTTTGCATTAATTGCACCAGTTTGGCGCGTTTTGTAGCAAGTTTCGTGCAGTAGCAAAATGGTCCCAAATGCACGCGAACGGAAAGAAACAAACAAAACATGAGTTTAGGGTCCAATGGTGTGGATCGTGAGCGTTCGTTGCGAAAAATTCTAACAAGATATCGCGGCACGAACTTTTGCATTAATTGCACCAGTTTGGTGCGTTTTGTAGAAAGTTTCGTGCAGTAGCAAAATGGTCCCAAATGCACGTGAACGGAAAAGAAATGCACAAAACATGAGTTTAGGGTCTAATGGTGTGGATCGGGAGCGTTCGTTGCGAAAAATTCTAACAAGATATCGCGGCACGAACTTTTGCATTAATTGCACCAGTTTGGCGCGTTTTGTAGCAAGTTTAGTGCAGTGGCAAAATGGTCCCAAATGCACGCGAACGGAAAGAAATGCACAAAACATGAGTTTAGGGTCTAATGGTGTGGATCGGGAGCGTTCGTTGTGAAAAATTCTAACAAGATATCGCGGCACGAACTTTTGCATTAATTGCACCAGTTTGGCGCGTTTTGTAGAAAGTTTCGTGCAGTAGCAAAATGGTCACAAATCCACGCGAACGGAAAGAAACGAACAAAACAAGAGTTTAGGGTCCAATGGTGTGGATCAGGAGCGTTCGTTGCGAAAAATTTTAACAAGACATCGCGGAACGAACTTTTGCATTAATTGCACCTGTTTGGCGCGTTTTGCAGCAAGTTTTGTGCAGTAGCAAAACGGTCCCAAATGCACGCGAACGGAAAGAACGCACAAAACATGAGTTTAGGGTCCAATGGTGTGGATCGGAGCGTTTCGTTGCGAAAAATTCTAACAAGACATCGCGGCACGAACTTTTGCATTAATTGCACCAGCTTGGCCTCGTTTTGCAGCAAGTTTTCGTGCAATAGCAAAATCGGTTTCCAAATGACTCCAAACGGAAAGAAACGCACCAAAACATGAGTTTAGGGTGCAATGGTGTGGATCGTGAGCAGTTCGTTGCTGAAAATTCTAACAAGACATCGTGCACGAACTTTTGCATTAATTGCACCAGTTTGGCGCGTTTGTGCAGCAAGTTTCGTGCAGTAGCAAAATGGTCCCAAATGCACGCGAACGGAAAGAAACGCACAAAACATGAGTTTAGGGTCAATGGTGTGGATCGGGAGCGTTCGTTGCGAAAAATTCTAACAAGACATCGCTGGCACGAACTTTTGCATTAATTAGCACCAGTTTGGCTCGTTTTGCAGCAAGTTTCGTGCAATAGCAAAATGGTTCCAAATATACTCAAACGGAAAGAAACGCACAAAAACCTGAGTTTAGGGTCCAATGGTGTCGGATCGGGAGCGTTCGTTGTGAAAAATTCTAACAAGACATCATGGCACGAACTTTTGCATTAATTGCACCAGTTTGGCGCGTTTGCAGCAAGTTTCGTGCAGTAGCAAACTGGTCCCAAATGCACGTGAACGGAAAGAAACGCACAAAACATGAGTTTAGGGTCCAATGGTGTGGATCGGGAGCAGTTCGTTGCGAAAAATTCTAACAAGACATCGCGGCACAAACTTTTGTATTAATTGCACCAGCTTGGCATCGTTTTGCACCAAGTTTCAGTGCAATAGCAAAACGGTTCCAAATGGACTCAAACGGAAAGAAACGCACCAAAACATGAGTTTAGGGTGCAATGTTGTGGATCGGGAGTGTTCGTTGCGAAAAATTCTAACAAGACATCGTGGCACGAACTTTTGCATTAATTGCACCAGTTTGGCTCGTTTTGCAGCAAGTTTCGTGCAATAGCAAAATGGTTCAAAATATACTCAAACGGAAAGAAACGCACCAAAACATGAGTTTAGGATCCAATGGTTTGGATCGGGAGCGTTCGTTGTTAAAAATTCTAACAAGACATCATGGCACGAACTTTTGCATTAATTGCACCAGTTTGGCGCGTTTTGCAGCAAGTTTGTGCAGTGGCAAAACGGTCCCAAATGCAGGCGAACGGAAAGAAACGAAAAAACAAAAACATGAGTTTAGGGTCCAATGGTGTGGATCGGGAGCGTTTGTTGCGAAAAATTCTAACAAGACATCGGCACGAACTTTTGCATTAATTGCACCAGCTTGGCTCGTTTTGCACCAAGTTTGTGCAATAGCAAAACGGTTCCAAATGCACTCAACGGAAAAAGAAAGCACCAAAACCTGAGTTCTGGATCCAATGGTGTGGATTGAGAGCGTTCGTTATGAAAAAACATGAGTTTAGGGTCCAATGGTGTGATCGGGATCGTTCGTTGCGAAAAAATCTAACAAGACATCATGGCACAAACTTTTGCATTAATTGCACTAGTTTGCCGCGTTTTGTAGCAAGTTTCGTGCAGTAGCAAAACGGTCCCAAATGCACGCGAATGGAAAGAAACACACAAAAACATAAGTTTAGGGTCCAATGGTGTGGATCTGGAGCGTTTGTTTCGAAAAATTCTAACAAGACATCGCACACGAACTTTGCATTAATTGCACCAGTTTGGCTCGTTTTGCAGCAAGTTTCGTGCAATAGCTAAATGGTTCGAAATGCTCCCAAACGGAAAGAAAACACACAAAAACATGAGTTTAGGGTCCAATGGTGTGGATCGGGAGCATTCGTTGCGAAAAATTCTAACATGACATCACGGCACGAACTTTTCCATTATTTGCACGAGTTTGGCTCGTTTTGTGCAATAGCAAAACGGTTCCAAATGCACTCAAACGGAAAGAAATGCAACAAAACCTGAGTTTATGGTGTGGATCGTGAGCGTTCCTTGCGAAAAATTCTAACAAGACATCGCGGCACGAACTTTTGTATTAATTGCACCAGCCTGGCACGTTTTGCACCAAGTTTCGTGCAACAGCAAAATGGATCCAAATGGACCCAAACGGAATGAAACGCACCAAAACATGAGTTTAGGGTGCAATGTTGTGGATTGAGAGTGTTCATTGCGAAAAATTCTAACAAAACATCGTGGCACAAACTTTTGCATTAATTGCACCAGTATGGCTCGTTTTGCAGCAAGTTTCGTGCAGTAGCAAAACGGTCCCAAATGCACGTGAACGGAAAGAAACGCACAAAAACATGAGTTTAGGGTCCAATGGTATGGATCGGGAGCATTCGTTGCGAAAAATTCTAACAAGACATCGCGGCACGAACTTTTGCATTAATTGCACCAGCTTGGCTCGTTTTGCACCAAGTTTCGTGCAATAGCAAAATGGTTCCAACTTGACCCAAACATAAAGAAACGCACCAAACCATGAGTTTAGGGTGCAATGGTGTGGATCGGGAGCGTTCATTGTGAAAAATTCTAACAAGACATCATGGCACGAACTTTTGCATTAATTGCACCAGTTTGGCGCGTTTTGCAGCAAATTTTGTGCAGTAGCAAAATGGTCCCAAATGCACGCGAACGGAAATAAATGCACAAAACATGAGCTTAGGGTCCAATGGTGTGGATCGGGAGCGTTCGTTGCGAAAAATTCTAACAAGACATCGCGGCACGAAGTTTTGCATTAATTGCACCAGTTTGGCGCGTTTTGCAGCAAGTTTTGTGCAGCAGCAAAACGGTCCCAAATGCACGCGAACAGAAAGAAACGCACAAAAACATGAGTTTAGGGTCCAATGGTGTGGATCGGGAGCATTCGTTGCGAAAAATTCTAACAAGACATCACGGCACGAACTTTTGCATTAATTGCACAAGTTTGGCTCGTTTTGTAGCAAGTTTTGTGCAATAGCAAAACGTTTCCAAATGCACTCAAACGGAAAGAAACACACCAAAACCTGAGTTTATGGTGTGGATCATGAGCATTTGTTGCGAAAAATTCTAACAAGACATCGCGGCACAAACTTTTGTATTAATTGCACCAGCTTGGCACGTTTTGCACCAAGTTTCGTGTAATAGCAAAATGGTTCCAAATGGACCCAAACGGAAAGAAACACACCAAAACATGAGTTTAGGGGGCAATGTTGTGGATCGAGAGTGTTCGTTGCGAAAAATTTTAACAAAAGATCATGGTACAAAATTTTGCATTAATAGCACTAGTTTGGCTCGTTTTGCAGCAAGTTTCGTGCAGTAGCAAAACGGTCCTAAATGCACGTGAACCGAAAGAAACGCACAAAAACATGAGTTAAGGGTCCAATGGTATGGATCGGGAGCGTTCGTTGCGAAAAATTCTAACGAGACATCGTAGCACGAACTTTTGCATTAATTGCACCAGCTTGGCTCGTTTTGCACCAAGTTTCGTGAAATAGCAAAATGGTTCCAACTGATCCAAACGGAAAGAAATGCACCAAAACATGAGTTTAGGGTGCAATGGTGTGGATCGAGAGCGTTCGTTGTGAAAAATTCTAACAAGACATCGTGGCACGAACTTTTGCATTAATTGCACTAGTTTGGCGCGTTTTGCAGCAGTTTTGTGCAGTGGCAAAACGGTCCCAAATGCAGGCGAACGGAAAGAAACGCGCAAAAACATGAGTTTAGGGTCCAATGGTGTGGATCGGGAGCATTCGTTGCGAAAAATTCTAACAAGACATCGCGGCACGAACTTTTGCATTAATTGCAACCAGCTTGGCTCGTTTTGCACCAAGTTTCGTGCAATAGCAAAATGGTTCCAACTTGACCCAAACGGAAAGAAACGCACCAAAACATTGAGTTTAGGGTGCAATGGTGTGGATCGGAGTGTTCATTGCGAAAAATTCTAACAAGACATCGTGGCACGAACTTTTGCATTAATTGCACCAGTTGGGCTCGTTTTGCAGCAAGTTTCGTGCAGTAGCAAAACGGTCCCCAATGCACGTGAACGGAAAGAAACGCACAAAAACATGAGTTTAGGGTCCAATGGTATGGATCGGGAGCGTTCGTTGCAAAAAATTCTATCAAGACATCGCGGAACGAACTTTTGCATTAATTGCACCAGCTTGACTCGTTTTGCACCAAGTTTCGTGCAATAGCAAAATGGTTCCAACTTGACCCAAACGGAAAGAAACGCACCAAAACATGAGTTTAGGGTGCAATGGTGTGGATCGGGAGCGTTCGTTGTGAAAAATTCTAACAAGACATCATGGCACGAACTTTTGCATTAATTGCACCAGTTTGGCGCGTTTTGCAGCAAGTTTCGTGCAGTGGCAAAATGGTCCCAAATGCACGCGAACGGAAAGGAATGCACAAAACATGAGTTTAGGGTCCAATGGTGTGGACCGGGAGTGTTCTTTGCGAAAAATTCTAACAAGACATCGCGGCACGAACTTTTGCATTAATTGCACCAGTTTGGCTCATTTTGCAGCAAGTTTGTGCAGTGCTAAAACAGTCCCAAATGCACGCGAAACGGAAAGAAACGCACAAAATCTTGAGTTTACGGTTCCAATGGTGTGGATCAGGAGCGTTCGTTGCGAAAATTCTAACAAGATATCGAGGCACAAACTTTTGCATTAATTGCACCAGTATGGCTCGTTTTGCAGCAAGTTTCGTGCAGTAGCAAAACGGTCCCAAATGCACGTGAACGGAAAGAAACGCACAAAAACATGAGTTTAGGGTCCAATGGTATGGATCGGGAGCATTCGTTGCGAAAAATTCTAACAAGACATCGCGGCACGAACTTTTGCATTAATTGCACCAGCTTGGCTCGTTTTGCACCAAGTTTCGTGCAATAGCAAAATGGTTCCAACTTGACCCAAACATAAAGAAACGCACCAAACCATGAGTTTAGGGTGCAATGGTGTGGATCGGGAGCGTTCATTGTGAAAAATTCTAACAAGACATCATGGCACGAACTTTTGCATTAATTGCACCAGTTTGGCGCGTTTTGCAGCAAATTTTGTGCAGTAGCAAAATGGTCCCAAATGCACGCGAACGGAAATAAATGCACAAAACATGAGCTTAGGGTCCAATGGTGTGGATCGGGAGCGTTCGTTGCGAAAAATTCTAACAAGACATCGCGGCACGAAGTTTTGCATTAATTGCACCAGTTTGGCGCGTTTTGCAGCAAGTTTTGTGCAGCAGCAAAACGGTCCCAAATGCACGCGAACAGAAAGAAACGCACAAAAACATGAGTTTAGGGTCCAATGGTGTGGATCGGGAGCATTCGTTGCGAAAAATTCTAACAAGACATCACGGCACGAACTTTTGCATTAATTGCACAAGTTTGGCTCGTTTTGTAGCAAGTTTTGTGCAATAGCAAAACGTTTCCAAATGCACTCAAACGGAAAGAAACACACCAAAACCTGAGTTTATGGTGTGGATCATGAGCATTTGTTGCGAAAAATTCTAACAAGACATCGCGGCACAAACTTTTGTATTAATTGCACCAGCTTGGCACGTTTTGCACCAAGTTTCGTGTAATAGCAAAATGGTTCCAAATGGACCCAAACGGAAAGAAACACACCAAAACATGAGTTTAGGGGGCAATGTTGTGGATCGAGAGTGTTCGTTGCGAAAAATTTTAACAAAAGATCATGGTACAAAATTTTGCATTAATAGCACTAGTTTGGCTCGTTTTGCAGCAAGTTTCGTGCAGTAGCAAAACGGTCCTAAATGCACGTGAACCGAAAGAAACGCACAAAACATGAGTTAAGGGTCCAATGGTATGGATCGGGAGCGTTCGTTGCGAAAAATTCTAACGAGACATCGTAGCACGAACTTTTGCATTAATTGCACCAGCTTGGCTCGTTTTGCACCAAGTTTCGTGAAATAGCAAAATGGTTCCAACTGGATCCAAACGGAAAGAAATGCACCAAAACATGAGTTTAGGGTGCAATGGTGTGGATCGAGAGCGTTCGTTGTGAAAAATTCTAACAAGACATCGTGGCACGAACTTTTGCATTAATTGCACTAGTTTGGCGCGTTTTGCAGCAAGTTTTGTGCAGTGGCAAAACGGTCCCAAATGCAGGCGAACGGAAAGAAACGCGCAAAAACATGAGTTTAGGGTCCAATGGTGTGGATCGGGAGCATTCGTTGCGAAAAATTCTAACAAGACATCGCGGCACGAACTTTTGCATTAATTGCAACAGCTTGGCTCGTTTTGCACCAAGTTTCGTGCAATAGCAAAATGGTTCCAACTTGACCCAAACGGAAAGAAACGCACCAAAACTTGAGTTTAGGGTGCAATGTTGTGGATCGAGAGTGTTCATTGCGAAAAATTCTAACAAAACATCGTGGCACAAACTTTTGCATTAATTGCACCATATGGCTCGTTTTGCAGCAAGTTTCGTGCAGTAGCAAAACGGTCCCCAATGCACGTGAACGGAAAGAAACGCACAAAAACATGAGTTTAGGGTCCAATGGTATGGATCGGGAGCGTTCGTTGCGAAAAATTCTAACAAGACATCGCGGCACGAACTTTTGCATTAATTGCACCAGCTTGGACTCGTTTTGCACCAAGTTTCGTGCAATAGCAAAATGGTTCCAAATGACCCAAACGGAAAGAAACGCACCAAAACATGAGTTTAGGGTGCAATGGTGTGGATCGGGAGCGTTCGTTGTGAAAAATTCTAACAAGACATCATGGCACGAACTTTTGCATTAATTGCACCAGTTTGGCGCGTTTTGCAGCAAGTTTCGTGCAGTAGCAAAATGGTCCCAAATGCACGCGAACGGAAAGGAACTGCACAAAACATGAGTTTAGGGTCCAATGGTGTGGATCGGGAGCGTTCGTTGCGAAAAATTCTAACAAGACATCGCGGCACGAACTTTTGCATTAATTGCACCAGTTTGGCTCATTTTGCAGCAAGTTTTGTGCAAGTGCTAAACAGGTCCCAAATGCACGCGAACGGAAAGAAACGCACAAAATCTTGAGTTTACGTTCCAATGGTGTGGATCAGGAGCGTTCGTTGCGAAAATTCTAACAAGATATCGAGGCACAAACTTTTGTATTAATTGCACCAGTTTGGCGCGTTTTGCAGCAAGTTTCGTGCAGTAGCAAAACGGTCCCAAATGCACGTGAACGGAAAGAAACGCACAAAAACATGAGTTTAGGGTCCAATGGTATGGATCGGGAGCGTTCGTTGCGAAAAATTCTAACAAGACATCGCGGCACGAACTTTTGCATTAATTGCATCAGCTTGGCTCGTTTTGCACCAAGTTTCGTGCAATAGCAAAATGGTTCCAACTTGACCCAAACAGAAAGAAACCACCAAAACATGAGTTTAGGGTGCAATGGTGTGGATCGGGAGTGTTCGTTGTGAAAAATTCTAACAAGACATCAAGGAACGAACTTTTGCATTAATTGCACCAGTTTGGCGCGTTTTGTAGCAAGTTTCGTGCAGTAGCAAAACTGGTCCCAAATGCACGCGAACGGAAAGAAATCGCACAAAACATGAGTTTAGGGTCCAATGGTGTGGATCGGGAGCGTTCGTTGCGAAAAATTCTAACAAGACATCGCGGCACGAACTTTTGCATTAATTGCACCAGTTTGGCGCATTTGCAGCAAGTTTCGTGCAGTAGCAAAACGGTCCCAAATGCACGCGAACGGAAAGAAACGCACAAAAACATGAGTTTAGGTTCCAATGGTGTGGATCAGGGAGCGTTCGTTGCGAAAAATTCTAACAAGATCATCGAGGCACGAACTTTTGTATTAATTGCACCAGTTTGGCGCGTTTTGCAGCAAGTTTCGTGCAGTAGCAAAATGGTCCCAAATGCACGCGAACTGGAAAGAAACGCACCAAAACATGAGATTTAGGGTCCAATGGTGTGGATCGGGAGCGTTCGTTGCGAAAAATTCTAACAAGACATCGCGGCACGAAGTTTTGCATTAATTGCACCAGTTTGGCGCGTTTTGCAGCAAGTTTTGTGCAGCAGCAAAACGGTCCCAAATGCATGCGAACGGAAAGAAACGCACAAAAACATGAGTTTAGGGTCCAATGGTGTGGATCGGGAGCATTCGTTTCGAAAAATTCTAACAAGACATCACGGCACGAACTTTTGCATTAATTGCACGAGTTTGGCTCGTTTTGTAGCAAGTTTTGTGCAATAGCAAAACGGTTCCAAATGCACTCAAACGGAAAGAAACGCACCAAAACCTGAGTTTATGGTGTGGATCATGAGCATTCGTTGCGAAAAATTCTAACAAGACATCGCGGCACGAACTTTTGTATTAATTGCACCAGCTTGGCACGTTTTGCACCAAGTTTCGTGCAATAGCAAAATAGTTCCAAATGGACCCAAACGGAAAGAAACACACCAAAACATGAGTTTAGGGTGCAATGTTGTGGATCAAGAGTGTTCGTTGTGAAAAATTCGAACAAAAGATCGTGGCACAAAATTTTGCATTTATAGCACCTAGTTTGGCTCGTTTTGCAGCAAGTTTCGTGCAGTAGCAAAACGGTCCCAAATGCACGTGAACCGAAAGAAACGCACAAAAACATGAGTTAAGGGTCCAATGGTATGGATCGGGAGCGTTCGTTGCGAAAAATTCTAACGAGACATCGCAGCACGACTTTTGCATTAATTGCACCAGCTTGGCTCGTTTTGCACCAAGTTTCGTGAAATAGCAAAACGGTTCCAACTGGACCCAAACGGAAAGAAATGCACCAAAACATGAGTTTAGGGTGCAATGGTGTGGATCGAGAGCGTTCGTTGTGAAAAATTCTAACAAGACATCGTGGCACGAACTTTTGCATTAATTGCACTAGTTTGGCGCGTTTTGCAGCAAGTTTTGTGCAGTGGCAAAACGGTCCCAAATGCAGGCGAACGGAAAGAAACGGCAAAAACATGAGTTTAGGGTCCAATGGTGTGGATCGGGAGCGTTCGTTGCGAAAAATTCTAACAAGACCTAGCGGCACGAACTTTTGTATTAATTGCACCAGTTTGGCGCGTTTTGCAGCAAGTTTCGTTGCAGTAGCAAAATGCCGTTCCCAAATGCACGGCGAACTGGAAAGAAACGCACAAAACCATGAGTTTAGGGTCCAATGGTGTGGATCCGGAGCCGTTCGTTGCGAAAATTCTAACCAAGACATCGGGCGCACGAACTTTTGCTATTAATTGCCACCAGCTTTGGCGCAGTTTTGCCAGCCAAGTTTTCGTGCAAGTAGCCCAAACATTGTCCCAAATGGCACCGAACGGAACGAAACGCACCAAAATCCTGAGTTTAGGGTTCCAATGGTGTGGATCAGGGCGTTCATTGCGAAAAATCTAACAAGACATTGCCGCCACCCGAAAACTTTGTATTAATTTGACACCAGTTTGGCGGTTTTGCAGCAAGTTTCGTTGCTGTAGCAAATTGGTCCCTAAATGCACGCAAACGGAAAAAAAATGCACAAAACATGAGATTAGGGTCCAATGGTGTGTGTGAACGGGAGCATTTGTTGCGAAAAATTCTAACAAGACATCGGGGCGCGAACTTTTGCATTAATTGCACCATTTTGGCTCGTTTTGCAGCAAGTTTCATGCAATAGCAAAACGGTTCCATATGCACCCAAACAGAAAGAAACGCACCAAAACATGAGATTAGGGTCCAATGGTGTGGATCAGGAGCATTTGTTGCGAAAAATTCTAACAAAACATCGTGGCACGAACTTTTGCATTAATTGCACCAGTTTGGCGCGTTTTGCAGCAAGTTTCGCGCAGTAGCAAAAATGGCCCCAAATGCACGCGAACAGAAAGAAACGCACAAAAACATGAGTTTAGGGTCCAATGGTGTGGATCGGGAGCGTTCGTTGCGAAAAATTCTAACAAGACATCTCAGCACGAAATTTTGCATTAATTGCACCAGCTTGGCTCGTTTTGCACCAAGTATCGTGCAATAGCAAAATGGTCCCAAATGCACGCGAATGGAAATAAACGCACAAAAACATGAGTTTAGGGTCCAATGGTGTGGATTGGGAGCATTCGTTGCGAAAAATTCTAACAAGATATCTCGGCACGAACTTTTGCATTAATTGCACCATTTTGGCGCGGTTTGCAGCAACTTTCGTGCAGTAGCAAAACGGTCCCAAATGTACGCGAACAGAAAGAAAAGCTCAAAAACATGAGATTAGGGTCCAATGGTGTGGATCGGGAGCATTTGTTGCGAAAAATTCTAACAAAACATCGTGGCACTAACTTTTGCATTAATTGCACCAATTTGGCGCGTTTTGCAACAAGTTTCGTGCAGTAGCAAAATGGTCCCAAATGCACGCGAATGGAAAGAAATGCACAAAAACATGAGATTAGGGTCCAATGGTGTGGGTCGGGAGCATTCGTTGCGAAAAATTCTAACAAGACATCGCGGCACGAAGTTTTGCATTAATTGCACCAGTTTGGCGCGTTTTGCGGCAAGTTTTGTGCAGCAGCAAAACGGTCCCAAATGCTCGCGAACGGAAAGAAACGCACAAAAACATGAGTTTAGGGTCCAATGGTGTGGATCGGGAGCATTCGTTGCGAAAAATTCTAACATGACATCACAGCACGAACTTTTGCATTAATTGCACGAGTTTGGCTCGTTTTGTAGCAAGTTTTGTGCAATAGCAAAAGGGTTCCAAATGCACTCTAACGGAAAGAAACGCACCAAAACCTGAGTTTATGGTGTGGATCATGAGCATTCGTTGCGAAAAATTCTAACAAGACATCGCGGCACGAACTTTTGTATTAATTGCACCAGCTTGGCACGTTTTGCACCAAGTTTCGTGCAATAGCAAAATGGTTCCAAATGGACCCAAACGGAAAGAAACACACCAAAACATGAGTTTAGGGTGCAATGTGTGGATCAAGAGTGTTCGTTGCGAAAAATTCTACCAAAAGATCGTGGCACAAAATTTTGCATTAATAGCACTAGTTTGGCGCGTTTTACAGCAAGTTTCGCGCAGTAGCAAAAATGGCCCAAATGCACGCGAACGGAAAAGAAACGCACAAAAACATGAGTTTAGGGTCCAATGGTGTGGATCGGGAGCGTTCGTTGCGAAAATTCTAACAAGACATCGCGGCACGAACTTTTGCATTAATTGCACCAGTTTGGCGTTTTGCAGCAAGTTTCGTGCAGTAGCAAAACGGTCCAAATGCACGCGAACGGAAAGAAACGCACAAAAACATGAGTTTAGGGTCCAATGGTGTGGATCGGGAGCGTTCGTTGCCGAAAAATTCTAACAAGACATCGCGGCACGACTTTTGCATTAATTGCAACAGCTTGGCTCGTTTTGCAACCAAGTTTCGTGAAATAGCAAAATAGTTCCAAATGGAATCCAAACAGAAAGAAACGCAACCAAAACATGAGTTTAGGGTGCAATGGTAGTGGATTCGAGAGAGTGTTCATTGTGAAAAATTCTAACAAGACATCAGTGGCACGAACTTTTGCATTAATTGCACCAGTTTTGGCGCGTTTTGCAGCAAGTTTCGTGCAAGTAGCATAATGGTTCCAAATGGATCCAAACAGAAAGAAATGCACCAAAACATGAGTTTAGGTTGCAATGTTGTGGATCGGGAGTGTTCATTGTGAAAAATTCTAACAAGACATTGTGGCATGAACTTTTGCATTAACTGCACCAGTTTGGCGCGTTTTGTAGCAACTTTCGTGCAGTAGCAAAACAGTCCCAAATGCACCCAAATGGAAAGAAACGCACCAAATCCTGAGTTTAGCGTCCACTGGTGTTGATCGGGAGCGTTCGTTGCGAAAAAAATCTAACAAGACATCGTGGCACAAACTTTTGCATTAATTGCACCAGTTTGCCGCATTTTGCAGCAAGTTTCGTGCAATAGAAAAACGGTCCCAAATGCACGCGAATGGAAAGAAACACACAAAAACATGAGTTTAGGGTCCAATGGCGTGGATCGGGAGCGTTTGTTGCAAAAAATTCTAACAAAACATCGCAGCACGAACTTTGCATTAATTGCACTAGTTTGGCTCGTTTTGCAGCAAGTTTCGTGCAATAGCAAAATGGCTCCAAATGCACCCAAACGGAAAGAAACGCATCAAAACCTGAGTTTAGGTTCCAATGGTGTGTATCGGGAGCGTTCGTTGTGAAAAATTCTAACAATACATCGCGGCACGAACTTTTGCATTAATTGCACCAGTTTGGCGCGTTTTGCAGCAAGTTTTGTGCAGTAGCAAAACGGTCCAAAATGCACGCGAACGGAATGAAAAGCACAAAAACATGAGATTAGGGTCCAATGGTGTGGATCGGGAGCGTTCGTTGCAAAAACTTCTAACAAGACATCACGGCGCGAACTTTTGCATTAATTGCAACAGTTTGGCTCGTTTTGCATCAAGTTTCGTGCAAATAGCAAAATAGTTCCCAAATGGATCCAAACTGAAAGAAACGCACCAAAACATGAGTTCAGGGTGCAATGATGTGGATTGGGAGTGTTCATTGTGAAAAATTCTAACAAGACATCGTGGCACGAACTTTTGCATTAATTGCACCAGTTTGGCTCGTTTTGCAGCAAGTTGCGTGCAATAGCAAAACGGTTCCAAGTATACTCAAACGGAAAGAAACGCACCAAAACCTGAGTTTAGGATCCAATGGTTTGGATCGGCATCGTTCGTTGTGAAAAATTCTAACAAGACATCAAGGCACGATCTTTTGCATTAATTGCACCAGTTTGGCGCGTTTTGCAGCAACTTTCGTTCAGTAGCAAAACGGTCCCAAATGCACGTGAACGGAAAGAAACGCACAAAAACATGAGTTTAGGGTCCAATGGTGTGGATCGTGAGCATTCGTTGCAAAAAATTCTAACAAGACATCGCGGCACGAACTTTTGTATTAATTGCACAAGCTTGGCACGTTTTGCACCAAGTTTCATGCAATAGTAAAACGGTTCCAAATGGACTCAAACGGAAAGAAACGCACCAAAACATAAGTTTAGGGTGCAATGTTGTGGATCGGGAGTGTTCGTTGCGAAAAATTCTAACAAAACATCGTGGCACAAACTTCTGCATTAATTGCACCAGTTTGGCTCGTTTTGCAGGAAGTTTCGTGCAATAGCAAAATGGTTCAAAATATACTCAAACGGAAAGAAACACACCAAAACCTAAGTTTAGGATCCAATGGTTTGGATCGGGAGCGTTCGTTGTGAGAAATTCTAACAAGACATCATGGCACGAACTTTTGCATTAATTGCACCAGTTTGGCGCGTTTTGCAGCAAGTTTCGCGCTGTAGCAAAATGGTCCCAAATGCACGTGAATGGAAAGAAACGCACAAAAACATGAGTTTAGGGTCCAATGGTGATGAGGACATCACTCCTACGGATACAAACGACACTCCTCAAGATGATATACAAGGTCCTATTACTCGCTAAAGTAAGCAATGGGTTTATGCATCAAGACACCTCCAATGCCAACTCCACTAGCATCGCATTCAAGCTCAAAAGTCTTACCGAAATTTGGAAGTTGCAGCAAAGGAGCATGTGTAAGCTTGTCCTTCAAAGTACAAAAGGACTCCTCATGTGCCTTTCCCCAACGGAACACCACACCCTTCTTTGTCAACTCATGCAGTGGCGCAGCAATGGTGCTGAAATCTTTGACAAAGCGGCGATAAAATCCTGCAAGACCAAGAAAACTCCTCACCTGTGTGACGGTCTGGGGAACCGGCCAACTCTTTATGGCTTCAATTTTAGTCTCATCCACCTCAATTCCCTGTGGAGTAACAACATAGCCAAGAAAAGAGACTCGATCCGTGCAAAAGGTGCACTTGTCAAGGTTACCAAATAAACGTGCATCACGTAAAGCATTAAAAACAGCACGTAAGTGATCCATATGTTCATCCAAAGACTTGCTGTAAATCAAGATATCATCAAAGTAAACCACCACAAATCGTCCAATAAATGCTCTTAAAACTTCATTCATTAATCGCATGAAAGTACTTGGTGCATTAGTCAAACCAAAAGGCATTACTAACCACTCATACAAGCCGAATTTAGTCTTAAAAACTGTTTTCCATTCATCTCCAAGTTTCATTCTAATTTGGTGGTAACCACTACGCAAGTCAATCTTTGTAAAAATTATAGCGCCACACAACTCATCAAGCATATCATCAAGTCTAGGAATAGGATGGCGATATCGAATGGTAATGTTATTTATGGCTCTACAATCAACACACATACGCCAAGTACCATCTTTCTTAGGAACCAAAAGCACAGGAACGGCACAAGGACTAAGGCTTTTACGTACATACCCGCGGTCCAAAAGCTCTTGGACTTGGCACTGAATTTCCTTAGTCTCGTCGGGGTTGGTTCGATAAGCAGCTCGGTTAGGCAAAGTCGCTCCCGGAATCAAGTCGATCTGATGCTCAATTCCCCTCATAGGTGGCAGTCCGGGAGGTATGTCAGCTGGAAAAATGTCCTCAAACTCCTGCAAAAGGTTAGCGACAACAGGAGGTATCGAGCTAACATCATTATCAAGGGAAAACAGTGTTTGTTTGCACACCAAAGTGTAACAAACATCATCATCAGAGATTTCAGCAAGGTCGCATTTCTTAGCAAGTAAAACTCCACCCTTCAATTTAATCCCATCAGTCTTGGAAATAGGTGCAGACTTATCATTTTTAGGTGGGAAAACAGAATTAGCAACTTGCTGATTTTCAGATTTAGTTTCATGCAAAGTAGCAGCTCGTTCTTTTTCAGCTTGTACAATTTCAGCAGGGGTCATAGGAAGTAAAGTAATTTTCTTTCCCTTATGCATGAAAGTGTAAGTATTACTTCTACCATGGTGTAAAGCATCATTATCAAATTCCCAAGGTCGACCCAACAAAAGCGAACACGCCTCCATAGGTACAACATCACAATCTACGGAATCAGCATATGAACCAATGGAAAAAAAAAACTCTGCAAGATTGTGTTACCTTAGCTTTCCCCGCATCATTAAACCACTGAATATAATATGGATGGGGGTGTGGACGTGTGGCCAAGCCAAGCTTCTTGACCAAATCTGAACTCACCAAATTATTGCAACTACCTCCATCAATGATGACACGCGCTCGCCGATTGTTGATGACGAAGAAAATCTGGAACAAATTATGGCGCTGAAACTTCTCTGGTTGTTGTGCCTGTACGCTGAGCACTCGCTTCACAATAATGCTCCTGAAGGCTGCTGTGTTCTCGCTACCCAGAACATGACCGGCCTCCGCAGCCTCTTCTGGTTCTTCTTCTTCATCATCTTCAATGTCGGAGGCACTAATGTAGCCGTCTTCGGTAGCAATGTATGCCCGCTGACTTGGGCAATCCTTCCGCACATGTCCAAATCCATGGCAGCGGTGGCACTGAACGGTCGTGCCTCCCGTCGAGGACACGGAGGACGAACTCTTGGCTGGCTCCTGCAAAAACTTTTTACCTGAGTCGGAAGTACGCGCAGGAGATGGTTTTGGCGTTGTGGCAGCTTCCGAAGCTACTGGTCGCTTGTTGCTCGCAGGTGGGGGCGATCGAAAAGAGGCAGGCTTGGTCAGCCCCGAAGATGGCGCCGAGCGTGGGGTGTAGGTGGCCTTACTCCAGCTCTGCAAATCACGTCCCTGCAACTCCTTCTCTGCAAGCATGGCAAATTGAAACAACTGGTTGACAGTGTGAAATTCTTTGTAATCAACAATGTCCTGAATGTCACGCCTCAAGCCCGAGTAAAATCTACATATAGCATCCTCAGTTCCCTCAACTATGGCACAACGCATCAAACCCTTTTGAAGCTCACCATAATAATCCTGCACGGTTTTATCTCCCTGTTCTAAGCGCATCAATTTCTTACGCAAATCTCTATGGTACGATGGGGGAACAAATCTATCACGCATAGCAGACTTAAGATCATTCCAAGTAGTAGGTGCAGCATCCTCAGCAATTAGACCGGTCCACCAAACGATAGCAAAATCTTTAAACTCACTAGTGGCTTGTCTAACTCTATGTTGCTCAGGTACAAGGTGTGCACTAAATTTCTGCTCTACTGTCATCTCCCAATCAAGGTACCCCTCAGCATCATAATATCCCGAAAAGGAAGGTATGGTAAACTTAACCTTAGCATAAGGATCATCGGGTACACGATTCTGATTACCTTGCTGGTGATTGTGGTTGTGGTTGTGAGTACCACCCATACCTTGTGTGTTGCGGCGAAGACGACGGCGTAGCCGTGCTTCCCGTGTGGCCGCTTCATCTATATTACCTTGGTCATCATACACCATGTCCTCATCTTGATTGTGCTGTTGACGAGCCTCCAACACATCGATCCTGTCATTAACCGTGGATATGATTTCACCAAGCTTGAGGCCTATGATCGCCTCGGTGACTGCCTTGGTGATGACCTCGTGCATCTCTCTCTTGGCATCATCCAGCTGTTCTTGGCTAACACACTCGTTGAAGTCCTTGGGAGTATGACCCCCACTTCCATCATCACCTGCCATGGTAGACACAAAAACAGGAACAAACAGTGAAGGTTATCCCTAATAATCTGACTACTCAGGTGGTGGTGCCTCTCAAGGTCACTACTAAAGAGAGCGTCTTACCAAGCCCTTACAAGGTTCTTACCAACACGAGCAGTGGACGGTACAACCGATGGCCGGTTCGTGATACCTGTGAGGAAGTGGTACCAAGATTGCAAGATCCTCTGGGTGTAATGATCTGAAGATAATATGTGTAGCTATGGGAGGCTCAAAAGTATAAGTATGTGGAACACAATTCAAAATCAGATAGCAATGCTGAATAATGGTCCAAAAGCACACTTGTCCTAGTTGCTGGCCTATACGTGTCCTAGAACAGTAATGGTAACAAGCAGGATCAAGATCAAGTATGGATACGATAAACAGCACAGAATCGGGCTCAACGGAGCTCGTCGTGAGGTGGAGGCACTAGTAGAAATCAACTTTTCTTTTTTTTATTTTATTTTTTTGATATTTTTTTCTCAATCTGCCTCACTAGAATAGGCTTCTCACAAAATTTCAGCTCAAACGGCTATAAGATGCGGCCTATGGAAATTCTGCAAAAACTTTAAAAAACGTGCAGAAACTTCCGAGCTCCGACAGACAATTTTTCTGATGCGAATTTTGCAATTCTGAAATCTCCAAACCCGGCACAGTCCGGGGACAGACGGATGCGAAATTTTTTTCTCTTGTCCGAAAAGTTAAATTTCACCTAATTCCGAATCCGTATGCGAGAGTTATGGCCGTTTGAAGTTCGGAGGTCCGATTAGGGTTTCTGTGGAGAGCAAAACCCAAATCGGGTGGTAAGCGATGGTGGATCTGATGGCAGCGGGGATGGAAAAACACTACTGGACCAAAACACGAACTAACCAGCAACAAGACGATGAACTAGGACACAAAACTCAACACGACGGACTCTGAAAAAGAATTATGCAAAAGGCTAAACACGGCTATGGGACGGGAAAACTAAACCCTAATTTTTGTTTTGGCTTTTTCGTGGACTATGGGACGAAAGACAACAAAAAAAAAACACTCGAACTAAAGATAGATGTAAAACCTGACAGTAAACCTGAGTCTCTGATTACCAAATAATGGGGACGTGGGTTCCCGATCTTCCGTCAGGTTCTGGATAACTCTCATTGTAGGCGGAGCGAGACACACCGATCCGGCTTCAGATCCTAAGACCCGAATCCAGCAATCTTAGCACCACAACTCCTCTGGTTATCAACCGTGTCACAACCCGGTTGACCTCGCCAAGAAGGCTAATCCCTGCAAGCGCAACGAAGAACACAAGCAAGAACTCGAAAGAAACGCAGCTCTAATAAAGTGACTCTGCAGATGAATGATTAATCTCACAAGTTGGGGTTTCACAAACCGATGAACGGCGACAACTGTTCTTGACAGATTGAATCTAAGCAAAACCTGAGTCTCACGATGGCGGCGGCGGCTATTAATAAGGGTTTAGGTCGTGCAAGATCTCCTGGACGCGCCCCTATTGGGCTCCAACACGATACACGGGCCATCGGCCCAAAAGCAGTGACGCAGCACCGGGATAGATTCTGGACGCCAACTTCCACAGACGATTCCCGTTGACTCCGGATGAATTTGAGCCATTGGAAGCGTCTTGAAATTATCTTTCCATCCATATCAAGTGCGCCCAAATCCGACTCCGTATGCAACCTGGGCGTCCGTTTTAGTGCGGCCTGTTCCTGGAGTCCGAAACTGAAATGAAGTCGAATCGGTTTGGGCCTCCATCTTGATCCGGACGTCCTTGCTGGTCCTCCACGCCTCCAAGGCCTTCTCCACACCCTTGCTGGTCCTCTCCTTTATTCCTAAGTACAATTAAGTCATTAGGTAGCAATCTATTCTCAGATTCACAATAAACATTACTTAGGAACGAACTCACCTGTAAGTTCAATTGTCGAGCACGTGCGCGAGTAATAGGACCTTGTATATCATCTTGAGGAGTGCCATTTGTATCCGTAGGAGTGATGTCCTCATCAAATGGTGTGGATCTGGAGCGTTCGTTGCGAAAAATTCTAACAAGACATCTCGGCACGAACTTTTGCATTAATTGCACCAGCTTGGCTCGTTTTGCACCAAGTTTCGTGCAATAGCAAAATGGTTCCAACTTGACCCAAACGGAAAGAAACGCACCAAAACATGAGTTTAGGGTGCAATGGTGTGGATCGGGAGCGTTCGTTGTGAAAAATTCTAACAAGACATCAGGGCACGAACTTTGGCATTACTTGCACCAGTTTGGCGCGTTTTGCAGGAAGTTTCGTGCAGTACCAAAATGGTCCCAAATGCACGCGAACGGAAAGAAATGCACAAAACATGAGTTTAGGGTACAATGGTGTGGATCGGGAGCGTTCGTTGCGAAAAATTCTAACAAGACATCGCGGCACGAACTTTTGCATTAATTGCACTAGTTTGGCGCGTTTTGCAGCATGTTTTGTGCAGTGGCAAAACGGTCTCAAATGCACGCGAACGGAAAGAAAGGCACAAAATCTTGAGTTTAGGTTCCAATGGTGTGGATCAGGAGCGTTTGTTGCGAAAAATTCTAACAAGATATCGAGGCACGAACTTTTGTATTAATTGCACCAGTTTGGTGCGTTTTGCAGCAAGTTTCGTGCAGTAGCAAAATGGTCCCAAATGCACGCGAATGGAAAGAAACGCACAAAAACATGAGTTTAGGTTCCAATGGTGTGGATCGGGAGCGTTCGTTGCGAAAAATTCTAACAAGACATCGCGGCACAAACTTTTGCATTAATTGCACCAGTTTGGCGCGTTTTGCAGCAAGTTTTGTGCAGTGGCAAAACGGTCCCAAATGCACGCGAACGGAAACAAACGCACAAAAACATGAGTTTAGGTTCCAATGGTGTGGATCAGGAGCGTTCGTTGTGAAAAATTCTAACAAGATATCGAGGCACGAACTTTTGTATTAATTGCACCAGTCTGGCGCGTTTTGCAGCAAGTTTCGTGCAGTAGCAAAATGGTCCCAAATGCACGCGAATGGAAAGAAACGCACAAAAACATGAGTTTAGGGTCCAATGGTGTGGGTCGGGAGCGTTCATTGCGAAAAAATCTAACAAGACATCGCGGCACGAAGTTTTGCATTAATTGCACCAGTTTGGCGCGTTTTGCAGCAAGTTTTGTGCAGCAGCAAAACGGTCCCAAATGCACGCGAACAGAAAGAAACGCACAAAAACATGAGTTTAGGGTCCAATGGTGTGGATCGGGAGCATTCGTTGCGAAAAATTCTAACAAGACATCACGGCACGAACTTTTGCATTAATTGCACGAGTTTGGCTCATTTTGTAGCAAGTTTTGTGCAATAGCAAAACGATTCCAAATGCACTCAAACGAAAAGAAACGCACCAAAACCTGAGTTTATGGTGTGGATCATGAGCATTCGTTGCGAAAAATTCTAACAAGACATCGCGGAAGAAACTTTTGTATTAATTGCACCAGCTTGGCACGTTTTGCACCAAGTTTCGTGCAATAGCAAAATGGTTCCAAATGGACCCAAACGGAAAGAAACACACCAAAACATGAGTTTAGGGTGCAATGTTGTGGATCGAGAGTGTTCGTTGCGAAAAATTCTAACAAAAGATCGTGGTACAAAATTTTGCATTAATAGCACTATTTTGGCTCGTTTTGCAGCAAGTTTCGTGCAGTAGCAAAACGGTCCCAAATGCACGTGAACCGAAAGAAACGCACAAAAACATGAGTTAAGGGTCCAATGGTATGGATCGGGAGCGTTCGTTGCTAAAAATTCTAACGAGACATCGCAGCACGAACTTTTGCATTAATTGCACCAGCTTGGCTCGTTTTGCACTAAGTTTCGTGAAATAGCAAAACAGTTCCAACTGGACCCAAACCGAAAGAAATGCACCAAAACATGAGTTTAGGGTGCAATGGTGTGGATCGAGAGCATTCGTTGTGAAAAATTCTAACAAGACATCGTGGCACGAACTTTTGCATTAATTGCACTAGTTTGGCGCGTTTTGCAGCAAGTTTTGTGCAGTGGCAAAACGGTCCCAAACGCAGGCGAATGGAAAGAAACGCGCAAAAACATGAGTTTAGGGTCCAATGGTGTGGATCGGGAGCGTTCGTTGCGAAAAATTCTAACAAGACATCGCGGCACGAACTTTTGCATTAATTGCACCAGTTTGGCGCGTTTTGCAGCAAGTTTTGTGCAGTGGCCAAACGGTCCCAAATGCACGCGATCGGAAACAAACGCACAAAAACATGAGTTTAGGTTCCAATGGTGTGGATCAGGAGCGTTCGTTGCGAAAAATTCTAACAAGATATCGAGGCACGAACTTTTGTATTAATTGCACTAGTTTGGCGCATTTTGCAGCAAGTTTCGTGCAGTAGCAAAATGGTCCCAAATGCACGCGAATGGAAAGAAACGCACAAAAACATGAGTTTAGGGTCCAATGGTGTGGGTCGGGAGCGTTCGTGGCGAAAAATTCTAACAAGACATCGCGGCACGAAGTTTTGCATTAATTGCACCAGTTTGGCGCGTTTTGCAGCAAGTTTTGTGCAGCAGTAAAACGGTCCCAAATGCACGCGAACGGAAAGAAACGCACAAAAACATGAGTTTAGGGTCCAATGGTGTGGATCGGGAGCATTCGTTGCGAAAAATTCTAACAAGACATCACGGCACGAACTTTTGCATTAATTGCACGAGTTTGGCTCGTTTTGTAGCAAGTTTTGTGCAATAGCAAAACGATTCCAAATGCACTCAAACAGAAAGAAACGCACCAAAACCTGAGTTTATGGTGTGGATCATGAGCATTCGTTGCGAAAAATTCTAACAAGACATCGCGGCACGAACTTTTGTATTAATTGCACCAGCTTGGCACGTTTTGCACCAAGTTTCGTGCAATAGCAAAATGGTTCCAAATGGACCCAAACGGAAAGAAACACACCAAAACATGAGTTTAGGGTGCAATATTGTGGATCGAGAGTGTTCGTTGCGAAAAAGTCTAACAAAAGATCGTGGTACAAAATATTGCATTAATAGCACTAGTTTGGCTCGTTTTACAGCAAGTTTCGTGCAGTAGCAAAACGGTCCCAAATGCACGTGAACCGAAAGAAACGCACAAAAACATGAGTTAAGGGTCCAATGGTACGGATCGGGAGCGTTCGTTGCGAAAAATTCTAACGAGACATCGCAGCACGAACTTTTGCATTAATTGCACCAGCTTGGCTCGTTTTGCACCAAGTTTCGTGAAATAGCAAAACGGTTCCAACTGGACCCAAACGGAAAGAAACGCACCAAAACATGAGTTTAGGGTGCAATGTTGTGGATCGAGAGTGTTCATTGCGAAAAATTCTAACAAAACATCGTGGCACGAACTTTTGCATTAATTGCACCAGTTTGGCGCGTTTTGTAGCAAGTTTTGTGCAGTGGCAAAACGGTCTCAAATGCACGCGAACGGAAAGAAAGGCACAAAATCTTGAGTTTAGGTTCCAATGGTGTGGATCAGGAGCGTTTGTTGCGAAAAATTCTAACAAGATATCGAGGCACGAACTTTTGTATTAATTGCACCAGTTTGGCGCGTTTTGCAGCAAGTTTTGTGCAGTAGCAAAATGGTCCCAAATGCACGCGAATGGAAAGAAACGCACAAAAACATTAGTTTAGGGTCGAATGGTGTGGGTCGGGAGCGTTAGTTACGAAAAATTCTAACAAGACATCGCGGCACGAACTTTTGTATTAATTGCACCAGCTTGGCAAGTTTTGCACCAAGTTTTGTGCAATAGCAAAACAGTTCCAAATGGACCCAAACGGAAAGAAACGCACCAAAACATGAGTTTAGGGTGCAATGTTGTGGATCCAGAGTGTTCATTGCGAAAAATTCTAACAAAACATCGTGGCACAAACTTTTGCATTAATTCCACCAGTATGGCTCGTTTTGCAGCAAGTTTCGTGCAGTAGCAAAACGGTCCCAAATGCACGTGGACGGAAAGAAATGCACAAAATACGAGTTTAGGGTCCAATGGTATGGATCGGGAGCGTTCGTTGCGAAAAATTCTAACAAGACATCGTGGCACGAACTTTTGCATTAATTGCATCAGCTTGGCTCGTTTTGCACCAAGTTTCGTGCAATAGCAAAATGGTTCCAACTTGACCCAAACGGAAAGAAATGCACCAAAACATGAGTTTAGGGTGCAATGGTGTGGATCGGGAGCGTTCGTTGTGAAAAATTCTAACAAGACATCATGGCACGAACTTTTGCATTAATTGCACCAGTTTGGCGCGTTTTGCAGCAAGTTTCGTGCAGTAGCAAAATGGTCCCAAATGCACGCGAACGGAAAGAAATGCACAAAACATGAGCTTAGGGTCCAATGGTGTGGATCGGGAGCGTTCGTTGCGAAAAATTCTAACAAGACATCGCGGCACCAACTTTTGCATTAATTGCACCAGTTTGGCGCATTTTGCAGCAAGTTTTGTGCAGTGGCAAAACGGTCCCAAATGCACGCGAACGGAAACAAACGCACAAAAACATGAGTTTAGGTTCCAATGGTGTGGATCAGGAGCGTTCGTTGCGAAAAATTCTAACAAGATATCGAGGCACGAACTTTTGTATTAATTGCACCAGTTTGGCGCGTTTTGCAGCAAGTTTCGTGCAGTAGCAAAATGGTCCCAAATGCACGCGAATGGAAAGAAACGCACAAAAACATGAGTTTAGGGTCCAATGGTGTGGGTCGGGAGCGTTCGTTGCGAAAAATTCTAACGAGACATCGCAGCACAAACTTTTGCATTAATTGCACCAGCTTGGCTCGTTTTGCACTAAGTTTCGTGAAATAGCAAAACGGTTCCAACTGGACCCAAACGGAAAGAAATGCACCAAAACATGAGTTTAGGGTGCAATGGTGTGGATCGAGAGCGTTCGTTGTGAAAAATTCTAACAAGACATCGTGGCACGAACTTTTGCATTAATTGCACTAGTTTGGCGCGTTTTGCAGCAAGTTTTGTGCCGTGGCAAAACGGTCCCAAATGCAGGCGAATGGAAAGAAACGCGCAAAAACATGAGTTTAGAGTCCAATGGTGTGGATCGGGAGCGTTCGTTGCGAAAAATTCTAACAAGACATCGCGGCACGAACTTTTGCATTAATTGCACCAGTTTGGAGCGTTTTGCAGCAAGTTTTGTGCAGTGGCAAAACGGTCCCAAATGCACGTGATCGGAAACAAACGCACAAAAACATGAGTTTAGGTTCCAAAGGTGTGGATCAGGAGCGTTCGTTGCGAAAAATTCTAACAAGATATCGAGGCACGAACTTTTGTATTAATTGCACTAGTTTGGCGCGTTTTGCAGCAAGTTTCGTGCAGTAGCAAAATGGTCCCAAATGCACGCGAATGGAAAGAAACGCACAAAAACATGAGTTTAGGGTCCAATGGTGTGGGTCGAGAGCGTTCGTTGCGAAAAATTCTAACAAGACATCGCGGCACGAAGTTTTGCATTAATTGCACCAGTTTGGCGCGTTTTGCAGCAAGTTTTGTGCAGCAGCAAAACGGTCCCAAATGCACGCGAACGGAAAGAAACGCACAAAAACATGAGTTTAGGGTCCAATGGTGTGGATCGAGAGCATTCGTTGCGAAAAATTCTAACAAGACATCACGGCACGAACTTTTGCATTAATTGCACAAGTTTGCTCGTTTTGTAGCAAGTTTTGTGCAATAGCAAAATGATTCCAAATGCACTCAAACAGAAAGAAACGCACCAAAACCTGAGTTTATGGTGTGAATCATGAGCATTCGTTGCGAAAAATTCTAACAAGACATCGCGGCACGAACTTTTGTATTAATTGCACCAGCTTGGCACGTTTTGCACCAAGTTTCGTGCAATAGCAAAATGGTTCCAAATGGACCCAAACGGAAAGAAACACACCAAAACATGAGTATAGGGTGCAATATTGTGGATCGAGAGTGTTCGTTGCGAAAAATTCTAACAAAAGATCGTGGTACAAAATATTGCATTAATAGCACTAGTTTGGCTCGTTTTGCAGCAAGTTTCGTGCAGTAGCAAAACGGTCCCAAATGCACGTGAACCGAAAGAAACGCACAAAAACATGAGTTAAGGGTCCAATGGTATGGATCGGGAGCGTTCGTTGCGAAAAATTCTAACGAGACATCGCAGCACGAACTTTTGCATTAATTGCACCAGCTTGGCAAGTTTTGCACCAAGTTTTGTGAAATAGCAAAACGGTTCCAACTGGACCCAAACGGAAAGAAATGCACCAAAACATGAGTTTAGGGTGCAATGGAGTGGATCGAGAGCGTTCGTTGTGAAAAATTCTAACAATATATCGTGGCACGAACTTTTGCATTAATTGCACTAGTTTGGCGCGTTTTGCAGCAAGTTTTGTGCAGTGGCAAAACGGTCCCAAATGCAGGCGAACGGAAAGAAATGCGCAAAAACATGAGTTTAGGGTCCAATGGTGTGGATCGGAGCATTCG
>NW_024376530.1:0-46925 GCF_016808335.1 Panicum virgatum
GCAATTAATACAAAAGTTCGTGCCATGAAGTCACATCGGGATTTTTTCACACGAACGCACCCAATCCGCCCCATTGGACTGTAAACTCATGTTTTGGTGTGTTGCATAGTGTTTGGGTGCATTTGGGATCATTTTGAAACATGAAACTCGATGCAAACAGGGTGAACTGTGCAATTATGCAAAAGTTTTGTGCCACGAAGTCACGTCGGATTTTTGCACCGAACGCACCCAATCCACTCCTTTGGACCTCAAACTCATGTTTTGGTGCATTGCATAGTGTTTGGGTGCATTTGGGATCGTTTCATAACCACATGAAACTCGATGCAAACAGTGGGACTGTGCAATTAATGCAAAGTCGTGCCACGAAGTCCGCCTGGATTTTTTCTCTACGAACGCACCCAATCCCCCCCATTGGACCTAAACTCATGTTTTGGTGCGTTGCATAGTGTTTGGGTGCATTTGGATCATTTCATAAAAGCATGAAACTCGGTGCAAACGGGGTGAACTGGTGCAATTAATACAAAAGTTCGTGCCACGAAGTCACATCGGGATTTTTGCACCGAACGCACCAATCCACTCCTTTGGACCTCAAACTCATGTTTTGGAGCATTGCATAGTGTTTGGGTGCATTTGCGATCGTTTCATAACCGCATGAAACTCGTGCAAAACAGGGTGACTAGTGCAATTAATGCGAAACTCGTGCCATGAAGTCACACCGAGACTTTCTCTACGAACACACCCAATCCCCCCATTGGACCCTAAACTCATGTTTTGGTGCGTTGCATAGTGTTTGGGTGCATTTGGGATCATTTCATAAAAGCATGAAACTCGTGCAAACGGGGTGAACTGGTGCAATTAATACAAAAGTTCGTGCCATGAAGTCACATCGGGATTTTTCACAACGAACGCACCAATCCGCCCCATTGGACCGTAAACTCATGTTTTGGTGCGTTGCATAGTATTTGGGTGCATTTGGGATCGTTTCGTAACTGCATGAAACTCGATGCAAAACAGGGTGAACTGGTGCAATTAATGCAAAAGTTTTGCCCACGAAGTCACGTCGGATTTTTTTGCACCGAATCACCCAATCCACTCCTTTGGACCTTAAACTCATGTTTTGGTGCATTACATAGTGTTTGGGTGCATTTGGGATCGTTTCATAACCGCATGAAACTCGATGCAAAACGGGTGGACTAGAGCAATTAATGCGAAAGCTCGTGCCTCGAAGTCACGCCGAGATTTTTTGCAACGAATGCATCCAATCCACCCCATTGGACCTAAACTCATGTTTTGGTGTGTTGCATAGTGTTTGGGTGCATTTGGATCATTTCATAACTGCAATGAAACTCGGTCCAAAACGGGGATGAACGTGGTGCAATTAATACAAAAGTTTCGTGCCACGAAGTCACAGTCGGGATTTATGGCATACGCAACGCATCCAATCCACTCCATTGGACCTTAAACTAATGTTTTTGGTGCCAGTGCAATAGTGTTGGGGCCATTTGGGATCGTTTCATAACCGCATGAAACTCGATGCAAAACAGGGTGGACTAGGTGCAATTATGCGAAAGCTCGTGCCACGAAGTCACGCCGGGAGTTTTATCTACGAACAACCAATCCCCCCATTGGACCCTAAAGTAATGTTTTGGTTCGTTACATAGTGTTTGGGTGCATTTGGGATCAGTTTCATAACCGCATGAAACTCGGTGCAAAACGGGGTGACTGTGCAATTAATACAAAAGTTCGTGCCATGAAGGTCACATATCGGATTTTTCACAACGAACGCACCCAATCCGCCCCATTGGATTACCGTAAACTCATGTTTGGTGCGTTGCATAGTATTTGGGTGCATTTGGATCGTTTCGTAACTTGCAGGAAACTCGATGCAAAACAGGGTGAACTGGTGCAATTAAGGCAAAAGTTCGTGCCACGAAGTCACGTCAGGATTTTTTGCACCGAACGCACCCAATCCACTCCTTTGGACCTTAAACTCATGTTTTGTGCATTGCATAGTGTTTGGGTGCATTTGGGATTGTTTCATAACCGCATGAACTCGATGCAAAACAGGGTGGACTAGTGCAATTAATGCGAAAGCTCGTGCCACGAAGTCACGCCGGGATTTTTCTCTACGAACGCACACAATCCACCCCATTGGACCGTAAACTCATGTTTTGGTGCGTTGCATATGTAAAAGTTCGTGCCACGAAGTCACGTCGGGATCTTTCGCAACGAACACACCTAATCAACCCCATGGGTGCGTTGCATAGTATTGGGTGCTTTTGGATCGTTTCATAACTGCATGAAACTCGATGCAAAACAGGGTGAACTGGTGCAATTAATGCAAAAGTTCGTGCCACGAAGTCACGTCGGGTTTTTTTGCACCGAACACACCCATCCACTCCTTTGGACCTTAAACTCATGTTTTTGGTGCATTGCATAGTGTTTGGGTGCATTTGGATCGTTTCATAACCGCATGAAACTCGATGCAAAACAGGGTGGACTAGTGCAATTAATGCGAAGCTCGTGCCCGAAGTCGCGCTGGGATTTTTATCTACGAACCAACCCAATCCACCCCATTGGACCCTAAAGTCATGTTTTGGTGCATTACATAGTGTTTGGTGCATTTGGGATCATTTCATAAACTGCATGAAACTTCGGTGCAAAACGGGGTGAACTGGTGCAATTAATACAAAATTCGTGCCATGAAGTCACAATCGGATTTTTCAGCAACGAACGCACCCAATCCGCCCCATGGACCGTAAACTCATGTTTTGGTGCGTTGCATAGTATTTGGGGTGCATTTGGGATCGTTTTCGTAACTGCATGAAAACTCGATGCAAAACCAGGGTGAACTGGTGCAATTATGCAAAAGTTTCGTGCCAACGAAGTCACGTCAGGATTTTTGCACCGAACGCACCAATCCACTCCTTGGACCTTAAACTCATGTTTTGGTGCATTGCATAGTGTTTGGGGTGCATTTGGGATTGTTTCATAACCGCATGAAACTCGATGCAAAACAGCAGGGTGGACAGTGCAATTAATGCGAAAGCTCGTGCCACGAAGTCACGCCGGGATTTTTCTCTACGAACGCACCCATCCACCCCATTGGACCCCTAAACTCATGTTTTGGTGCGTTGCATAGTGTTTGGGGTGCATTGGGATCATTTCATAACTGCATGAAACTCGGTGCAAAAACGGGTGAACTGGTGCAATTAATACAAAAGTTCGTGCCACGAAGTCACGTCGGGATTTTTTGCACCGAACGCACCCAATCCCTCCTTTGGGACCTCAACTCATGTTTTGGAGCATTGCATAGTGTTTGGGTGCATTTGCGATCGTTTCATAACCGCATGAAACTCGATGCAAAACAGGTGGACTAGTGCAATTAATGCAAAGCTCGTGCCATGGAAGTCACACCGAGACTTTTCTCTACGAACCAACCCAATCCACCCCATTGGACCCTAAACTCATGTTTTGGTGCGTTGCATAGTGTTTGGGTGCATTTGGGATCATTTCATAAAAGCATGAAACTCGGTGCAAACGGGTGAAACTGGTGCAATTAATACAAAGTTTCGTGCCATGAAGTCACATCGGGATTTTTCCACACGAACGCACCCAATCCGCCCCATTGGACCGTAAACTCATGTTTTTGGTGCGTTGCATAGTATTTGGGTGCATTTGGGATCGTTTCGTACTGCATGAAACTCGATGCAAAACAGGGTGAACTGGTGCAATTAATGCAAAATTCGTGCCACGAAGTCACGTCGGGATTTTTTTGCACCGAATGCAACCAATCCACTCCTTTGGACATTAACTCATGTTTTGGTGCATTACATAGTGTTTGGGTGCATTTGGGATCAGTTCATAACCGCATGAAACTCGATGCAAAACAGGGGTGGGACTAGTGCAATTAATGCGAAGCTCGTGCCTCGAAGTCACGCCGGGATTTTTTGCAACGAACGCACCCAAATCCACCCCATTGGGACCCTAAACTCATGTTTTGGTGTGTTGCATAGTGTTTGGGTGAATTTGGGATCATTTCATACATGCATGAAACTCGGTCCAAAACGGGGTGAACTGGTGCATTAATACAAAAGTTCGTAGCCACGAAGTCACGTCGGGATTTTATGCACCGAACGCACCAAATCCACTCCAATTGGACCTTAACTAATGTTTTGGTGCATTGCATAGTGTTTGGGTGCATTTGGGATCGTTTCATAACGCAATGAAACTCGATGCAAAAACAGGGTGGACTAGTGCAATTAATGCGAAAGCTCGTGCCACGAATCGCGCTGGGATTTTTATCTACGAACAAACCCAATCCACCCCATTGGACCCTAAAGTCATGTTTTGGTGCGTTACATAGTGTTTGGGTGCATTTGGGGATCATTTCATAACTGCATGAAACTCGTGCAAAACGGGGTGAACTGGTGCAATTAATACAAAGTTCGTGCCATGAAGTCCACAATCCGGATTTTTTCACAACGAACGCACCCAATCCGCCCCATTGGACCGTAACTCATGTTTTGGTGCGTTGCATAGTATTTGGGTGCATTTAGGATCGTTTCGGTAACTGCATGAAACTCGATCAAACAGGGTGAACTGGTGCAATTAATGCAAAAAGTTCGTGCCCACGAAGTCACGTCAGGGATTTTTTGCACCGAACGCACCCAATCCACTCCTTTGGACCTTTAAACTCATGTTTTGTGCTTAGCATAGTGTTTGGGTGCATTGGGATTGTTTCATAACCGCATGAACTCGATGCAAACAGGTGACTAGTGCAATTAATGCGAAAGCTCGTGCCACGAAGTCACGCCGGGATTTTTCTCTACGACGCACACAATCCACCCCATTGGACCGTAACTCATGTTTTGGTGCGTTGCATAGTGTAAAGTTGTGCCACGAAGTCACGTCGGGATCTTTCGCAACGAACACACCTAATCAACCCCATGGGTGCGTTGCATATAGTGTCTTTGGGATCGTTTCATAACTGCATGAAACTCGATGCAAAACAGGGTGAACTGTGCAATTAATGCAAAGTTCGTGCCACGAAGTCACGTCGGGTTTTTTTGTCACCGACACACCCAATCCACTCCTTTGGACCTAAACCATGTTTTGGTGCATTGCATAGTGTTTGGGTGCATTTGGGATCGTTTCATAACCGCATGAAACTCGATGCAAAACAGGTGGACTAGTGCAATTAATGCGAAAGCTCGTGCCACGAAGTCACGCGCGGGATTTTTATCTACGAACGCACCCAATCCACCCCATTGGGACCTAAACTCATGTTTTGTGTGCGTGCATAGTGTTTGGGTGCATTTGGGATCGATTTCATAACTGCATGAAGTTCGGTGCAAAAACGGGGTGAACTGGTGGCAATTATACAAAGTTCGTGCCATGAAGTCACATCCGGGATTTTTCACAACGAACGCACCCAATCCGCCCCATTGGACCGTAAACTCATGTTTTGGTGCGTTGCATAGTGTTTGGGTGCATTTGGGATCATTTCGAAACTGCATGAAACTCGATGCAAAACAGGGGTGAACTGGTGCAATTAATGCAAAAGTTCGTGCCACGAAGTCACGTCGGGATTTTTTGCACCGAACGCACCCAATCCACTCCTTTGGACCTTAAACTCATGTTTTGGTGCATTGCATAGTGTTTGGGTGCATTTGCGATCGTTTCATAACCGCATGAAACTCGATGCAAAACAGGGTGGACTAGTGCAATTAATGCGAAAGCTCGTGCCACGAAGTCACGACCGAGGATTTTTCTCTACGAACACACCCAATCCACCCCATTGGACCCTAAAGCTCATGTTTTGGTGCGTTGCATAGTGTTTGGGGTGCATTTGGGATCATTTCATAACTGCATGAAACTCGGTGCAAACGGGGTGAACTGGTGCAATTAATACAAAAGTTTCGTGCCATGAAGTCACATCGGGATTTTTCACAACGAACGCACCCAATCCGCCCCATTGGACCGTAAACTCATGTTTTGGGTGCGTTGCATAGTATTTGGGTGCATTTGGGATCGTTTCGTAACTGCATGAAACTCGATGCAAAACAGGGTGAACTGGTGCAATTAATGCAAAAGTTCGTGCCACGAAGTCACGTCGGGATTTTTTGCACCGAATGCAACCCAATCCACTCCTTTGGACCTTAAACTCATGTTTTGGGTGCATTGCATAGTGTTTGGGTGCATTTGGGATCGTTTCATAACCGCATGAACTCGATGCAAAACAGGGTGGACTAGTGCAATTAATGCGAAAGCTCGTGCCTCGAAGTCACGCCGGATTTTTTTGCAACGAACGCACCCAATCCACCCCATTGGACCCTAAACTCATGTTTTGGTGGTTCATAGTGTTTGGGTGTGCATTTGGGATCATTTCATAACTGCTGAAACTCGTGCAAAACGGGTGAACGTGCATTAATACAAAGTTCGTCCAAGTCAATCCGATTTAACGGCACCCATCCGCCCATTGAAACTCTGTTTTGGTGCATTGCTAGTATTTGGGTGCATTTGGATCGTTCACGCCGAAGATGCAAAACGGGTCGGGCAATTATGCAAAAGTTCGTGCCACGAAGCGCAATTTTTACCAATCCACTCCTTTGGACCTTTAACTCAATGTTTTGGTTGCCATTGCATAGTGTTTGGGTGCATTTGGGAATCGTTTCATAACCGCCATGAACTCTGAAGTTGCCCAAAACAGGGTGGACTAGTGCAATTAATGCGAAAGGCTCGTGCCACGAAGTCACGCCGGGATTTTATCTACGAACGCACCCAATCCACCCCATTGACCCTAAACTCATGTTTGGTGCGTGCATAGTGTTTGGGTGCATTTGGGATCATTCATAACTGCATGAACGTCGGTGCAAAACGGGGTGAACTGGTGCAATTAATACAAAAGTTCGTGCCATGAAGTCACATCGGGATTTTTCACAACGAACGCACCCAATCCGCCCCATTGGACTGTAAACTCATGTTTTGGTGCGTTGCATAGTAGTTTGGGTGCATTTGGGATCGTTTCGTAACTGCATGAAACTCGATGCAAAACAGGGTGAACTGGTGCAATTAATGCAAAAGTTTGTGCCACGAAGTCACGTCGGGATTTTTGCACCGAACGCACCCAATCCACTCCTTTGGACCTTAAACTCATGTTTTGGTGCATTGCATAGTGTTTGGGTGCATTTGCGATCGTTTCATAACCGCATGAAACTCGATGCAAAACAGGGTGGACTAGTGCAATTAATGCGAAAGCTCGTGCCATGAAGTCACACCGAGATTTTTCTCTACGAACACACCCAATCCACCCCATTGGACCCTAAACTCATGTTTTGGTGCGTTGCATAGTGTTTGGGTGCATTTGGGATCATTTCATAACTGCATGAAACTCGGTGCAAAACGGGGTGAACTGGTGCAATTAATACAAAAGTTCGTGCCATGAAGTCACATCGGGATTTTTCACAACGAACGCACCCAATCCGCCCCATTGGACCGTAAACTCATGTTTTGGTGCGTTGCATAGTATTTGGGTGCATTTGGGATCGTTTCGTAACTGCATGAAACTCGATGCAAAACAGGGTGAACTGGTGCAATTAATGCAAAAGTTCGTGCCACGAAGTCACGTCGGGATTTTTTGCACCGAATGCACCCAATCCACTCCTTTGGACCTTAAACTCATGTTTTGGTGCATTACATAGTGTTTGGGTGCATTTGGGATCGTTTCATAACCGCATGAAACTCGATGCAAAACAGGGTGGACTAGTGCAATTAATGCGAAAGCTCGTGCCTCGAAGTCACGCCGGGATTTTTTGCAACGAACGCACCCAATCCACCCCATTGGACCCTAAACTCATGTTTTGGTGTGTTGCATAGTGTTTGGGTGCATTTGGGATCATTTCATAACTGCATGAAACTCGGTCCAAAACGGGGTGAACTGGTGCAATTAATACAAAAGTTCGTGCCACGAAGTCACATCGGGATTTTATGCACCGAACGCACCAAATCCACTCCATTGGACCTTAAACTAATGTTTTGGTGCATTGCATAGTGTTTGGGTGCATTTGGGATCGTTTCATAACCGCATGAAACTCGATGCAAAACAGGGTGGACTAGTGCAATTAATGCGAAAGCTCGTGCCACGAAGTCACGCCGGGATTTTTATCTACGAACAAACCCAATCCACCCCATTGGACCCTAAAGTCATGTTTTGGTGCGTTACATAGTGTTTGGGTGCATTTGGGATCATTTCATAACTGCATGAAACTCGGTGCAAAACGGGGTGAACTGGTGCAATTAATACAAATGTTTGTGCCATGAAGTCACATCCGGATTTTTCACAACGAACGCACCCAATCCGCCCCATTGGAACCGTAAACTCATGTTTTGGTGCGTTGCATAGTATTTGGGTGCATTTGGGATCGTTTCGTAACTGCATGAAACTCGATGCAAAACAGGGTGAACTGGTGCAATTAATGCAAAAGTTCGTGCCACGAAGTCACGTCAGGATTTTTTGCACCGAACGCACCCAATCCACTCCTTTGGACCTTAAACTCATGTTTTTGTGCATTGCATAGTGTTTGGGTGCATTTGGGATTGTTTCATAACCGCATGAAACTCGATGCAAAACAGGGTGGACTAGTGCAATTAATGCGAAAGCTCGTGCCACGAAGTCACGCCGGGATTTTTCTCTACGAACGCACCCAATCCACCCCATTGGACCCTAAACTCATGTTTTGGTGCGTTGCATAGTGTTTGGGTGCATTTGGGATCATTTCATAACTGCATGAAACTCGGTGCAAAACGGGGTGAACTGGTGCAATTAATACAAAAGTTCATGCCATGAAGTCACATCGGGATTTTTCACAACGAACGCACCCAATCCGCCCCATTGGACCGTAAACTCATGTTTTGGTGCGTTGCATAGTGTAAAAGTTCGTGCCACGAAGTCACGTCGGGATCTTTCGCAACGAACACACCTAATCAACCCCATTGGTGCGTTGCATAGTATTTGGGTGCTTTTGGGATCGTTTCATAACTGCATGAAACTCGATGCAAAACAGGGTGAACTGGTGCAATTAATGCAAAAGTTCGTGCCACGAAGTCACGTCGGGATTTTTTTGCACCGAACACACCCAATCCACTCCTTTGGACCTTAAACTCATGTTTTGGTGCATTGCATAGTGTTTGGGTGCATTTGGGATCGTTTCATAACCGCATGAAACTCGATGCAAAACAGGGTGGACTAGTGCAATTAATGCGAAAGCTCGTGCCACGAAGTCACGCCGGGATTTTTATCTACGAACGCACCCAATCCACCCCATTGGACCCTAAACTCATGTTTTGGTGCGTTGCATAGTGTTTGGGTGCATTTGGGATCATTTCATAACTGCATGAGTTCGGTGCAAAACGGGGTGAACTGGTGCAATTAATACAAAAGTTCGTGCCATGAAGTCACATCGGGATTTTTCACAACGAACGCACCCAATCCGCCCCATTGGACTGTAAACTCATGTTTTGGTGCGTTGCATAGTGTTTGGGTGCATTTGGGATCGTTTCGTAACTGCATGAAACTCGATGCAAAACAGGGTGAACTGGTGCAATTAATGCAAAAGTTTGTGCCACGAAGTCACGTCGGGATTTTTTGCACCGAACGCACCCAATCCACTCCTTTGGACCTTAAACTCATGTTTTGGTGCATTGCATAGTGTTTGGGTGCATTTGCGATCGTTTCATAACCGCATGAAACTCGATGCAAAACAGGGTGGACTAGTGCAATTAATGCGAAAGCTCGTGCCATGAAGTCACACCGAGATTTTTCTCTACGAACACACCCAATCCACCCCATTGGTACCCTAAACTCATGTTTTGGTGCGTTGCATAGTGTTTGGGTGCATTTGGGATCATTTCATAACTGCATGAAACTCGGTGCAAAACGGGGTGAACTGGTGCAATTAATACAAAAGTTCGTGCCATGAAGTCACATCGAGATTTTTCATAACGAACGCACCCAATCCGCCCCATTGGACCGTAAACTCATGTTTTGGTGCGTTGCATAGTATTTGGGTGCATTTGGGATCGTTTCGTAACTGCATGAAACTCGATGCAAAACAGTGTGAACTGGTGCAATTAATGCAAAATGTTCGTGCCATGAAGTCACGTCGGGATTTTTTGCACCGAATGCACCCAATCCACTCCTTTGGACCTTAAACTCATGTTTTGGTGCATTACATAGTGTTTGGGTGCATTTGGGATCGTTTCATAACAGCATGAAACTCGATGCAAAACAGGGTGGACTAGTGCAATTAATGCGAAAGCTCGTGCCTCGAAGTCACGCCGGGATTTTTTGCAACGAACGCACCCAATCCACCCCATTGGACCCTAAACTCATGTTTTGGTGTGTTGCATAGTGTTTGGGTGCATTTGGGATCATTTCATAACTGCATGAAACTCGGTCCAAAACGGGGTGAACTGGTGCAATTAATACAAAAGTTCGTGCCACGAAGTCACATCGGGATTTTATGCACCGAACGCACCAAATCCACTCCATTGGACCTTAAACTAATGTTTTGGTGCATTGCATAGTGTTTGGGTGCATTTGGGATCGTTTCATAACCGCATGAAACTCGATGCAAAACAGGGTGGACTAGTGCAATTAATGCGAAAGCTCGTGCCACGAAGTCACGCCGGGATTTTTATCTACGAACAAACCCAATCCACCCCATTGGACCCTAAAGTCATGTTTTGGTGCGTTACATAGTGTTTGGGTGCATTTGGGATCATTTCATAACTGCATGAAACTCGGTGCAAAACGGGGTGAACTGGTGCAATTAATACAAATGTTTGTGCCATGAAGTCACATCCGGATTTTTCACAACGAACGCACCCAATCCGCCCCATTGGACCGTAAACTCATGTTTTGGTGCGTTGCATAGTATTTGGGTGCATTTGGGATCGTTTCGTAATTGCATGAAACTCGATGCAAAACAGGGTGAACTGGTGCAATTAATGCAAAAGTTCGTGCCACGAAGTCACGTCAGGATTTTTTGCACCGAACGCACCCAATCCACTCCTTTGGACCTTAAACTCATGTTTTTGTGCATTGCATAGTGTTTGGGTGCATTTGGGATTGTTTCATAACCGCATGAAACTCGATGCAAAACAGGGTGGACTAGTGCAATTAATGCGAAAGCTCGTGCCACGAAGTAACGCCGGGATTTTTCTCTACGAACGCACCCAATCCACCACATTGGACCCTAAACTCATGTTTTGGTGCGTTGCATAGTGTTTGGGTGCATTTGGGATCATTTCATAACTGCATGAAACTCGGTGCAAAACGGGGTGAACTGGTGCAATTAATACAAAAGTTCATGCCATGAAGTCACATCGGGATTTTTCACAACGAACGCACCCAATCCGCCCCATTGGACCGTAAACTCATGTTTTGGTGCGTTGCATAGTGTAAAAGTTCGTGCCACGAAGTCACGTCGGGATCTTTCGCAACGAACACACCTAATCAACCCCATTGGTGCGTTGCATAGTATTTGGGTGCTTTTGGGATCGTTTCATAACTGCATGAAACTCGATGCAAAACAGGGTGAACTGGTGCAATTAATGCAAAAGTTCGTGCCACGAAGTCACGTCGGGATTTTTTTGCACCGAACACACCCAATCCACTCCTTTGGACCTTAAACTCATGTTTTGGTGCATTGCATAGTGTTTGGGTGCATTTGGGATCGTTTCATAACCGCATGAAACTCGATGCAAAACAGGGTGGACTAGTGCAATTAATGCGAAAGCTCGTGCCACGAAGTCACGCCGGGATTTTTATCTACGAACGCACCCAATCCACCCCATTGGACCCTAAACTCATGTTTTGGTGCGTTGCATAGTGTTTGGGTGCATTTGGGATCATTTCATAACTGCATGAGTTCGGTGCAAAACGGGGTGAACTGGTGCAATTAATACAAAAGTTCGTGCCATGAAGTCACATCGGGATTTTTCACAACGAACGCACCCAATCCGCCCCATTGGACTGTAAACTCATGTTTTGGTGCGTTGCATAGTGTTTGGGTGCATTTGGGATCGTTTCGTAACTGCATGAAACTCGATGCAAAACAGGGTGAACTGGTGCAATTAATGCAAAAGTTTGTGCCACGAAGTCACGTCGGGATTTTTTGCACCGAACGCACCCAATCCACTCCTTTGGACCTTAAACTCATGTTTTGGTGCATTGCATAGTGTTTGGGTGCATTTGCGATCGTTTCATAACCGCATAAAACTCGATGCAAAACAGGGTGGACTAGTGCAATTAATGCGAAAGCTCGTGCCATGAAGTCACACCGAGATTTTTCTCTACGAACACACCCAATCCACCCCATTGGTCCCTAAACTCATGTTTTGGTGCGTTGCATAGTGTTTGGGTGCATTTGGGATCATTTCATAACTGCATGAAACTCGGTGCAAAACGGGGTGAACTGGTGCAATTAATACAAAAGTTCGTGCCATGAAGTCACATCGAGATTTTTCATAACGAACGCACCCAATCCGCCCCATTGGACCGTAAACTCATGTTTTGGTGCGTTGCATAGTATTTGGGTGCATTTGGGATCGTTTCGTAACTGCATGAAACTCGATGCAAAACAGTGTGAACTGGTGCAATTAATGCAAATGTTCGTGCCATGAAGTCACGTCGGGATTTTTTGCACCGAATGCACCCAATCCACTCCTTTGGACCTTAAACTCATGTTTTGGTGCATTACATAGTGTTTGGGTGCATTTGGGATCGTTTCATAACAGCATGAAACTCGATGCAAAACAGGGTGGACTAGTGCAATTAATGCGAAAGCTCGTGCCTCGAAGTCACGCCGGGATTTTTTGCAACGAACGCACCCAATCCACCCCATTGGACCCTAAACTCATGTTTTGGTGTGTTGCATAGTGTTTGGGTGCATTTGGGATCATTTCATAACTGCATGAAACTCGGTCCAAAACGGGGTGAACTGGTGCAATTAATACAAAAGTTCGTGCCACGAAGTCACATCGGGATTTTATGCACCGAACGCACCAAATCCACTCCATTGGACCTTAAACTAATGTTTTGGTGCATTGCATAGTGTTTGGGTGCATTTGGGATCGTTTCATAACCGCATGAAACTCGATGCAAAACAGGGTGGACTAGTGCAATTAATGCGAAAGCTCGTGCCACGAAGTCACGCCGGGATTTTTATCTACGAACAAACCCAATCCACCCCATTGGACCCTAAAGTCATGTTTTGGTGCGTTACATAGTGTTTGGGTGCATTTGGGATCATTTCATAACTGCATGAAACTCGGTGCAAAACGGGGTGAACTGGTGCAATTAATACAAATGTTTGTGCCATGAAGTCACATCCGGATTTTTCACAACGAACGCACCCAATCCGCCCCATTGGACCGTAAACTCATGTTTTGGTGCGTTGCATAGTATTTGGGTGCATTTGGGATCGTTTCGTAATTGCATGAAACTCGATGCAAAACAGGGTGAACTGGTGCAATTAATGCAAAAGTTCGTGCCACGAAGTCACGTCAGGATTTTTTGCACCGAACGCACCCAATCCACTCCTTTGGACCTTAAACTCATGTTTTTGTGCATTGCATAGTGTTTGGGTGCATTTGGGATTGTTTCATAACCGCATGAAACTCGATGCAAAACAGGGTGGACTAGTGCAATTAATGCGAAAGCTCGTGCCACGAAGTAACGCCGGGATTTTTCTCTACGAACGCACCCAATCCACCACATTGGACCCTAAACTCATGTTTTGGTGCGTTGCATAGTGTTTGGGTGCATTTGGGATCATTTCATAACTGCATGAAACTCGGTGCAAAACGGGGTGAACTGGTGCAATTAATACAAAAGTTCATGCCATGAAGTCACATCGGGATTTTTCACAACGAACGCACCCAATCCGCCCCATTGGACCGTAAACTCATGTTTTGGTGCGTTGCATAGTGTAAAAGTTCGTGCCACGAAGTCACGTCGGGATCTTTCGCAACGAACACACCTAATCAACCCCATTGGTGCGTTGCATAGTATTTGGGTGCTTTTGGGATCGTTTCATAACTGCATGAAACTCGATGCAAAACAGGGTGAACTGGTGCAATTAATGCAAAAGTTCGTGCCACGAAGTCACGTCGGGTTTTTTTGCACCGAACACACCCAATCCACTCCTTTGGACCTTAAACTCATGTTTTGGTGCATTGCATAGTGTTTGGGTGCATTTGGGATCGTTTCATAACCGCATGAAACTCGATGCAAAACAGGGTGGACTAGTGCAATTAATGCGAAAGCTCGTGCCACGAAGTCACGCCGGGATTTTTATCTACGAACGCACCCAATCCACCCCATTGGACCCTAAACTCATGTTTTGGTGCATTGCATAGTGTTTGGGTGCATTTGGGATCATTTCATAACTGCATGAGTTCGGTGCAAAACGGGGTGAACTGGTGCAATTAATACAAAAGTTCGTGCCATGAAGTCACATCGGGATTTTTCACAACGAACGCACCCAATCCGCCCCATTGGACTGTAAACTCATGTTTTGGTGCGTTGCATAGTGTTTGGGTGCATTTGGGATCGTTTCGTAACTGCATGAAACTCGATGCAAAACAGGGTGAACTGGTGCAATTAATGCAAAAGTTTGTGCCACGAAGTCACGTCGGGATTTTTTGCACCGAACGCACCCAATCCACTCCTTTGGACCTTAAACTCATGTTTTGGTGCATTGCATAGTGTTTGGGTGCATTTGCGATCGTTTCATAACCGCATAAAACTCGATGCAAAACAGGGTGGACTAGTGCAATTAATGCGAAAGCTCGTGCCATGAAGTCACACCGAGATTTTTCTCTACGAACACACCCAATCCACCCCATTGGTCCCTAAACTCATGTTTTGGTGCGTTGCATAGTGTTTGGGTGCATTTGGGATCATTTCATAACTGCATGAAACTCGGTGCAAAACGGGGTGAACTGGTGCAATTAATACAAAAGTTCGTGCCATGAAGTCACATCGAGATTTTTCATAACGAACGCACCCAATCCGCCCCATTGGACCGTAAACTCATGTTTTGGTGCGTTGCATAGTATTTGGGTGCATTTGGGATCGTTTCGTAACTGCATGAAACTCGATGCAAAACAGTGTGAACTGGTGCAATTAATGCAAATGTTCGTGCCATGAAGTCACGTCGGGATTTTTTGCACCGAATGCACCCAATCCACTCCTTTGGACCTTAAACTCATGTTTTGGTGCATTACATAGTGTTTGGGTGCATTTGGGATCGTTTCATAACAGCATGAAACTCGATGCAAAACAGGGTGGACTAGTGCAATTAATGCGAAAGCTCGTGCCTCGAAGTCACGCCGGGATTTTTTGCAACGAACGCACCCAATCCACCCCATTGGACCCTAAACTCATGTTTTGGTGTGTTGCATAGTGTTTGGGTGCATTTGGGATCATTTCATAACTGCATGAAACTCGGTCCAAAACGGGGTGAACTGGTGCAATTAATACAAAAGTTCGTGCCACGAAGTCACATCGGGATTTTATGCACCGAACGCACCAAATCCACTCCATTGGACCTTAAACTAATGTTTTGGTGCATTGCATAGTGTTTGGGTGCATTTGGGATCGTTTCATAACCGCATGAAACTCGATGCAAAACAGGGTGGACTAGTGCAATTAATGCGAAAGCTCGTGCCACGAAGTCACGCCGGGATTTTTATCTACGAACAAACCCAATCCACCCCATTGGACCCTAAAGTCATGTTTTGGTGCGTTACATAGTGTTTGGGTGCATTTGGGATCATTTCATAACTGCATGAAACTCGGTGCAAAACGGGGTGAACTGGTGCAATTAATACAAATGTTTGTGCCATGAAGTCACATCCGGATTTTTCACAACGAACGCACCCAATCCGCCCCATTGGACCGTAAACTCATGTTTTGGTGCGTTGCATAGTATTTGGGTGCATTTGGGATCGTTTCGTAATTGCATGAAACTCGATGCAAAACAGGGTGAACTGGTGCAATTAATGCAAAAGTTCGTGCCACGAAGTCACGTCAGGATTTTTTGCACCGAACGCACCCAATCCACTCCTTTGGACCTTAAACTCATGTTTTTGTGCATTGCATAGTGTTTGGGTGCATTTGGGATTGTTTCATAACCGCATGAAACTCGATGCAAAACAGGGTGGACTAGTGCAATTAATGCGAAAGCTCGTGCCACGAAGTAACGCCGGGATTTTTCTCTACGAACGCACCCAATCCACCACATTGGACCCTAAACTCATGTTTTGGTGCGTTGCATAGTGTTTGGGTGCATTTGGGATCATTTCATAACTGCATGAAACTCGGTGCAAAACGGGGTGAACTGGTGCAATTAATACAAAAGTTCATGCCATGAAGTCACATCGGGATTTTTCACAACGAACGCACCCAATCCGCCCCATTGGACCGTAAACTCATGTTTTGGTGCGTTGCATAGTGTAAAAGTTCGTGCCACGAAGTCACGTCGGGATCTTTCGCAACGAACACACCTAATCAACCCCATTGGTGCGTTGCATAGTATTTGGGTGCTTTTGGGATCGTTTCATAACTGCATGAAACTCGATGCAAAACAGGGTGAACTGGTGCAATTAATGCAAAAGTTCGTGCCACGAAGTCACGTCGGGATTTTTTGCACCGAACACACCCAATCCACTCCTTTGGACCTTAAACTCATGTTTTGGTGCATTGCATAGTGTTTGGGTGCATTTGGGATCGTTTCATAACCGCATGAAACTCGATGCAAAACAGGGTGGACTAGTGCAATTAATGCGAAAGCTCGTGCCACGAAGTCACGCCGGGATTTTTATCTACGAACGCACCCAATCCACCCCATTGGACCCTAAACTCATGTTTTGGTGCGTTGCATAGTGTTTGGGTGCATTTGGGATCATTTCATAACTGCATGAGTTCGGTGCAAAACGGGGTGAACTGGTGCAATTAATACAAAAGTTCGTGCCATGAAGTCACATCGGGATTTTTCACAACGAACGCACCCAATCCGCCCCATTGGACCTGTAAACTCATGTTTTGGTGCGTTGCATAGTGTTTGGGTGCATTTAGGGATCAGTTTCGTAACTGCATGAAACTCGATGCAAAACAGGGTGAACTGGTGCAATTAATGCAAAAGTTTGTGCCACGAAGTCACGTCGGGATTTTTGCACCGAACGCACCCAATCCACTCCTTTGGACCTCAAACTCATGTTTTGGTGCATTGCATAGTGTTTGGGTGCATTTGGGATCGTTTCATAACCACATGAAACTCGATGCAAAACAGGGTGGACTAGTGCAATTAATGCGAAAGCTCGTGCCACGAAGTCACGCCTGGATTTTTCTCTACGAACGCACCCAATCCACCCCATTGGACCCTAAACTCATGTTTTGGTGCGTTGCATAGTGTTTGGGTGCATTTGGGATCATTTCATAACTGCATGAAACTCGGTGCAAAACGGGGTGAACTGGTGCAATTAATACAAAAGTTCGTGCCATGAAGTCACATCGGGATTTTTCACAACGAACGCACCCAATCCGCCCCATTGGACTGTAAACTCATGTTTTGGTGCGTTGCATAGTGTTTGGGTGCATTTAGGATCGTTTCGTAACTGCATGAAACTCGATGCAAAACAGGGTGAAACTGGTGCAATTAATGCAAAAGTTTGTGCCACAAAGTCACGTCGGGATTTTTTGCACCGAACGCACCCAATCCACTCCTTTGGACCTTAAACTCATGTTTTGGGTGCATTGCATAGTGTTTGGGTGCATTTGCGATCGTTTCATAACCGCATGAAACTCGATGCAAAACAGGGTGGACTAGTGCAATTAATGCGAAAGCTCGTGCCATGAAGTCACAGCCGAGATTTTTCCTCTACGAACACACCCAATCCACCCCATTGGACCCTAAACTCATGTTTTGGTGCGTTGCATAGTGTTTGGGTGCATTTGGGATCATTTCATAACTGCATGAAACTCAGGTGCAAAACGGGGTGAACTGGTGCAATTAATACAAAAGTTCGTGCCATGAAGTCCACATCGGGATTTTTCACAACGAACGCACCCAATCCGCCCCATTGGACCGTAAACTCATGTTTTGGTGCGTTGCATAGTATTTGGGTGCATTTGGGATCGTTTCGTAACTGCATGAAACTCGATGCAAAACAGGGTGAACTGGTGCAATTAATGCAAAAGTTTGTGCCACGAAGTCACGTCGGGATTTTTTGCACCGAATGCACCCAATCCACTCCTTTGGACCTTAAACTCATGTTTTGGTGCATTACATAGTGTTTGGGTGCATTTGGGATCGTTTCATAACCGCATGAAACTCGATGCAAAACAGGGTGGACTAGATGCAATTAATGCGAAAGCTCGTGCCTCGAAGTCACGCCGAGATTTTTTGCAACGAACGCATCCAATCCACCCCATTGGACCCTAAACTCATGTTTTGGTGTGTTGCATAGTGTTTGGGTGCATTTGGGATCATTTCATAACTGCATGAAACTCGGTCCAAAACGGGGTGAACTGGTGCAATTAATACAAAAGTTCGTGCCACGAAGTCACATCGGGATTTTATGCACCGAACGCACCAAATCCACTCCATTGGACCTTAAACTAATGTTTTGGTGCATTGCATAGTGTTTGGGTGCATTTGGGATCGTTTCATAACCGCATGAAACTCGATGCAAAACAGGGTCGGACTAGTGCAATTAATGCGAAAGCTCGTGCCACGAAGTCACGCCGGGATTTTTATCTACGAACAAACCCAATCCACCCCATTGGACCCTAAAGTCATGTTTTGGTGCGTTACATAGTGTTTGGGTGCATTTGGGATCATTTCATAACTGCATGAAACTCGGTGCAAAACGGGGTGAACTGGTGCAATTAATACAAATGTTTGTGCCATGAAGTCACATCCGGATTTTTCACAACGAACGCACCCAATCCGCCCCATTGGACCGTAAACTCATGTTTTGGTGCGTTGCATAGTATTTGGGTGCATTTGGGATCGTTTCGTAATTGCATGAAACTCGATGCAAAACAGGGTGAACTGGTGCAATTAATGCAAAAGTTCGTGCCACGAAGTCACGTCAGGATTTTTTGCACCGAACGCACCCAATCCACTCCTTTGGACCTTAAACTCATGTTTTTGTGCATTGCATAGTGTTTGGGTGCATTTGGGATTGTTTCATAACCGCATGAAACTCGATGCAAAACAGGGTGGACTAGTGCAATTAATGCGAAAGCTCGTGCCACGAAGTAACGCCGGGATTTTTCTCTACGAACGCACCCAATCCACCCCATTGGACCCTAAACTCATGTTTTGGTGCGTTGCATAGTGTTTGGGTGCATTTGGGATCATTTCATAACTGCATGAAACTCGGTGCAAAACGGGGTGAACTGGTGCAATTAATACAAAAGTTCATGCCATGAAGTCACATCGGGATTTTTCACAACGAACGCACCCAATCCGCCCCATTGGACCGTAAACTCATGTTTTGGTGCGTTGCATAGTGTAAAAGTTCGTGCCACGAAGTCACGTCGGGATCTTTCGCAACGAACACACCTAATCAACCCCATTGGTGCGTTGCATAGTATTTGGGTGCTTTTGGGATCGTTTCATAACTGCATGAAACTCGATGCAAAACAGGGTGAACTGGTGCAATTAATGCAAAAGTTCGTGCCACGAAGTCACGTCGGGATTTTTTGCACCGAACACACCCAATCCACTCCTTTGGACCTTAAACTCATGTTTTGGTGCATTGCATAGTGTTTGGGTGCATTTGGGATCGTTTCATAACCGCATGAACTCGATGCAAAACAGGGTGGACTAGTGCAATTAATGCGAAAGCTCGTGCCACGAAGTCACGCCGGGATTTTTATCTACGAACGCACCCAATCCACCCCATTGGACCCTAAACTCATGTTTTGGTGCGTTGCATAGTGTTTGGGTGCATTTGGGATCATTTCATAACTGCATGAGTTCGGTGCAAAACGGGGTGAACTGGTGCAATTAATACAAAAGTTTGTGCCACGAAGTCACGTCGGGATTTTTGCACCGAACGCACCCAATCCACTCCTTTGGACCTCAAACTCATGTTTTGGTGCATTGCATAGTGTTTGGGTGCATTTGGGATCGTTTCATAACCACATGAAACTCGATGCAAAACAGGGTGGACTAGTGCAATTAATGCGAAAGCTCGTGCCACGAAGTCACGCCTGGATTTTTCTCTACGAACGCACCCAATCCACCCATTGGACCCTAAACTCATGTTTTGGTGCGTTGCATAGTGTTTGGGTGCATTTGGGATCATTTCATAAAAGCATGAAACTCGGTGCAAAACGGGGTGAACTGGTGCAATTAATACAAAAGTTCGTGCCACGAAGTCACGTCGGGATTTTTTGCACCGAACGCACCCAATCCACTCCTTTGGACCTCAAACTCATGTTTTGGAGCATTGCATAGTGTTTGGGTGCATTTGCGATCGTTTCATAACCGCATGAAACTCGATGCAAAACAGGGTGGACTAGTGCAATTAATGCGAAAGCTCGTGCCATGAAGTCACACCGAGACTTTTCTCTACGAACACACCCAATCCACCCCATTGGACCCTAAACTCATGTTTTGGTGCGTTGCATAGTGTTTGGGTGCATTTGGGATCATTTCATAAAAGCATGAAACTCGGTGCAAAACGGGGTGAACTGGTGCAATTAATACAAAAGTTCGTGCCATGAAGTCACATCGGGATTTTTCACAACGAACGCACCCAATCCGCCCCATTGGACCGTAAACTCATGTTTTGGTGCGTTGCATAGTATTTGGGTGCATTTGGGATCGTTTCGTAACTGCATGAAACTCGATGCAAAACAGGGTGAACTGGTGCAATTAATGCAAAAGTTTGTGCCACGAAGTCACGTCGGGATTTTTTGCACCGAATGCACCCAATCCACTCCTTTGGACCTTAAACTCATGTTTTGGTGCATTACATAGTGTTTGGGTGCATTTGGGATCGTTTCATAACCGCATGAAACTCGATGCAAAACAGGGTGGACTAGAGCAATTAATGCGAAAGCTCGTGCCTCGAAGTCACGCCGAGATTTTTTGCAACGAATGCATCCAATCCACCCCATTGGACACTAAACTCATGTTTTGGTGTGTTGCATAGTGTTTGGGTGCATTTGGGATCATTTCATAACTGCATGAAACTCGGTCCAAAACGTGGTGAACTGGTGCAATTAATACAAAAGTTCGTGCCACGAAGTCACATCGGGATTTTATGCACCGAACGCACCAAATCCACTCCATTGGACCTTAAACTAATGTTTTGGTGCATTGCATAGTGTTTGGGTGCATTTGGGATCGTTTCATAACCGCATGACACTCGATGCAAAACAGGGTCGACTAGTGCAATTAATGCGAAAGCTCGTGCCACGAAGTCACGCCGGGATTTTTATCTACGAACAAACCCAATCCACCCCATTGGACCCTAAAGTCATGTTTTGGTGCGTTACATAGTGTTTGGGTGCATTTGGGATCATTTCATAACTGCATGAAACTCGGTGCAAAACGGGGTGAACTGGTGCAATTAATACAAATGTTTGTGCCATGAAGTCACATCCGGATTTTTCACAACGAACGCACCCAATCCGCCCCATTGGACCGTAAACTCATGTTTTGGTGCGTTGCATAGTATTTGGGTGCATTTGGGATCGTTTCGTAATTGCATGAAACTCGATGCAAAACAGGGTGAACTGGTGCAATTAATGCAAAAGTTCGTGCCACGAAGTCACGTCAGGATTTTTTGCACCGAACGCACCCAATCCACTCCTTTGGACCTTAAACTCATGTTTTGGTGCATTGCATAGTGTTTGGGTGCATTTGGGATTGTTTCATAACCGCATGAAACTCGATGCAAAACAGGGTGGACTAGTGCAATTAATGCGAAAGCTCGTGCCACGAAGTCACGCCGGGATTTTTCTCTACGAACGCACCCAATCCACCCCATTGGACCCTAAACTCATGTTTTGGTGCGTTGCATAGTGTTTGGGTGCATTTGGGATCATTTCATAACTGCATGAAACTCGGTGCAAAACGGGGTGAACTGGTGCAATTAATACAAAAGTTCATGCCATGAAGTCACATCGGGATTTTTCACAACGAACGCACCCAATCCGCCCCATTGGACCGTAAACTCATGTTTTGGTGCGTTGCATAGTGTAAAAGTTCGTGCCACGAAGTCACGTCGGGATCTTTCGCAACGAACACACCTAATCAACCCCATTGGTGCGTTGCATAGTATTTGGGTGCTTTTGGGATCGTTTCATAACTGCATGAAACTCGATGCAAAACAGGGTGAACTGGTGCAATTAATGCAAAAGTTCGTGCCACGAAGTCACGTCGGGATTTTTTGCACCGAACACACCCAATCCACTCCTTTGGACCTTAAACTCATGTTTTGGTGCATTGCATAGTGTTTGGGTGCATTTGGGATCGTTTCATAACCGCATGAAACTCGATGCAAAACAGGGTGGACTAGTGCAATTAATGCGAAAGCTCGTGCCACGAAGTCACGCCGGGATTTTTATCTACGAACGCACCCAATCCACCCCATTGGACCCTAAACTCATGTTTTGGTGCGTTGCATAGTGTTTGGGTGCATTTGGGATCATTTCATAACTGCATGAGTTCGGTGCAAAACGGGGTGAACTGGTGCAATTAATACAAAAGTTCGTGCCATGAAGTCACATCGGGATTTTTCACAACGAACGCACCCAATCCGCCCCATTGGACTGTAAACTCATGTTTTGGTGCGTTGCATAGTGTTTGGGTGCATTTGGGATCGTTTCGTAACTGCATGAAACTCGATGCAAAACAGGGTGAACTGGTGCAATTAATGCAAAAGTTTGTGCCACGAAGTCACGTCGGGATTTTTTGCACCGAACGCACCCAATCCACTCCTTTGGACCTTAAACTCATGTTTTGGTGCATTGCATAGTGTTTGGGTGCATTTGCGATCGTTTCATAACCGCATAAAACTCGATGCAAAACAGGGTGGACTAGTGCAATTAATGCGAAAGCTCGTGCCATGAAGTCACACCGAGATTTTTCTCTACGAACACACCCAATCCACCCCATTGGTCCCTAAACTCATGTTTTGGTGCGTTGCATAGTGTTTGGGTGCATTTGGGATCATTTCATAAAAGCATGAAACTCGGTGCAAAACGGGGTGAACTGGTGCAATTAATACAAAAGTTCGTGCCATGAAGTCACATCGAGATTTTTCATAACGAACGCACCCAATCCGCCCCATTGGACCGTAAACTCATGTTTTGGTGCGTTGCATAGTATTTGGGTGCATTTGGGATCGTTTCGTAACTGCATGAAACTCGATGCAAAACAGTGTGAACTGGTGCAATTAATGCAAATGTTCGTGCCATGAAGTCACGTCGGGATTTTTTGCACCGAATGCACCCAATCCACTCCTTTGGACCTTAAACTCATGTTTTGGTGCATTACATAGTGTTTGGGTGCATTTGGGATCGTTTCATAACAGCATGAAACTCGATGCAAAACAGGGTGGACTAGTGCAATTAATGCGAAAGCTCGTGCCTCGAAGTCACGCCGGGATTTTTTGCAACGAACGCACCCAATCCACCCCATTGGACCCTAAACTCATGTTTTGGTGTGTTGCATAGTGTTTGGGTGCATTTGGGATCATTTCATAACTGCATGAAACTCGGTCCAAAACGGGGTGAACTGGTGCAATTAATACAAAAGTTCGTGCCACGAAGTCACGTCGGGATTTTATGCACCGAACGCACCAAATCCACTCCATTGGACCTTAAACTAATGTTTTGGTGCATTGCATAGTGTTTGGGTGCATTTGGGATCGTTTCATAACCGCATGAAACTCGATGCAAAACAGGGTGGACTAGTGCAATTAATGCGAAAGCTCGTGCCACGAAGTCACGCCGGGATTTTTATCTACGAACAAACCCAATCCACCCCATTGGACCCTAAAGTCATGTTTTGGTGCGTTGCATAGTGTTTGGGTGCATTTGGGATCATTTCATAACTGCATGAAGTTCGGTGCAAAACGGGGTGAACTGGTGCAATTAATACAAAAGTTCGTGCCATGAAGTCACATCGGGATTTTTCACAACGAACGCACCCAATCCGCCCCATTGGACTGTAAACTCATGTTTTGGTGCGTTGCATAGTGTTTGGGTGCATTTGGGATCATTTCGTAAACTGCATGAAACTCGATGCAAAACAGGGTGAACTGGTGCAATTAATGCAAAAGTTTGTGCCACGAAGTCACGTCGGGATTTTTTGCACCGAACGCACCCAATCCACTCCTTTGGACCTCAAACTCATGTTTTGGTGCATTGCATAGTGTTTGGGTGCATTTGCGATCGTTTCATAACCGCATGAAACTCGATGCAAAACAGGGTGGACTAGTGCAATTAATGCGAAAGCTCGTGCCATGAAGTCACACCGAGATTTTTCTCTACGAACACACCCAATCCACCCCATTGGACCCTAAACTCATGTTTTGGTGCGTTGCATAGTGTTTGGGTGCATTTGGGATCATTTCATAACTGCATGAAACTCGGTGCAAAACGGGGTGAACTGGTGCAATTAATACAAAAGTTCGTGCCATGAAGTCACATCGGGATTTTTCACAACGAACGCACCCAATCCGCCCCATTGGACCGTAAACTCATGTTTTGGTGCGTTGCATAGTATTTGGGTGCATTTGGGATCGTTTCGTAACTGCATGAAACTCGATGCAAAACAGGGTGAACTGGTGCAATTAATGCAAAAGTTTGTGCCACGAAGTCACGTCGGGATTTTTTGCACCGAATGCACCCAATCCACTCCTTTGGACCTTAAACTCATGTTTTGGTGCATTACATAGTGTTTGGGTGCATTTGGGATCGTTTCATAACCGCATGAAACTCGATGCAAAACAGGGTGGACTAGAGCAATTAATGCGAAAGCTCGTGCCTCGAAGTCACGCCGGATTTTTTGCAACGAATGCATCCAATCCACCCCATTGGACCCTAAACTCATGTTTTGGTGTGTTAAATAGTGTTTGGGTGCATTTGGGATCATTTCATAACTGCATGAAACTCGGTCCAAAACGGGGTGAACTGGTGCAATTAATACAAAAGTTCGTGCCACGAAGTCACATCGGGATTTTATGCACCGAACGCACCAAATCCACTCCATTGGACCTTAAACTAATGTTTTGGTGCATTGCATAGTGTTTGGGTGCATTTGGGATCGTTTCATAACCGCATGAAACTCGATGCAAAACAGGGTGGACTAGTGCAATTAATGCGAAAGCTCGTGCCACGAAGTCACGCCGGGATTTTTATCTACGAACAAACCCAATCCACCCCATTGGACCCTAAAGTCATGTTTTGGTGCGTTACATAGTGTTTGGGTGCATTTGGGATCATTTCATAACTGCATGAAACTCGGTGCAAAACGGGGTGAACTGGTGCAATTAATACAAATGTTTGTGCCATGAAGTCACATCCGGATTTTTCACAACGAACGCACCCAATCCGCCCCATTGGACCGTAAACTCATGTTTTGGTGCGTTGCATAGTATTTGGGTGCATTTGGGATCGTTTCGTAATTGCATGAAACTCGATGCAAAACAGGGTGAACTAGTGCAATTAATGCAAAAGTTCGTGCCACGAAGTCACGTCAGGATTTTTTGCACCGAACGCACCCAATCCACTCCTTTGGACCTTAAACTCATGTTTTTGTGCATTGCATAGTGTTTGGGTGCATTTGGGATTGTTTCATAACCGCATGAAACTCGATGCAAAACAGGGTGGACTAGTGCAATTAATGCGAAAGCTCGTGCCACGAAGTCACGCCGGGATTTTTCTCTACGAACGCACCCAATCCACCCCATTGGACCCTAAACTCATGTTTTGGTGCGTTGCATAGTGTTTGGGTGCATTTGGGATCATTTCATAACTGCATGAAACTCGGTGCAAACGGGGTGAACTGGTGCAATTAATACAAAGTTCGTGCCATGAAGTCACATCGGGATTTTTCACAACGAACGCACCCAATCCGCCCCATTGGACCGTAAACTCATGTTTTGGTGCGTTGCATAGTATTTGGGTGCATTTGGGATCGTTTCGTAACTGCATGAAACTCGATGCAAAACAGGGTGAACTGGTGCAATTAATGCAAAAGTTCGTGCCACGAAGTCACGTCGGGATTTTTTTGCACCGAACGCACCCAATCCACTCCTTTGGACCTTAAACTCATGTTTTGGTGCATTGCATAGTGTTTGGGTGCATTTGGGATCGTTTCATAACCGCATGAAACTCGATGCAAAACAGGGTGGACTAGTGCAATTAATGCGAAAGCTCGTGCCACGAAGTCACGCCGGGATTTTTATCTACGAACGCATCCAATCCACCCCATTGGACCCTAAACTCATGTTTTGGTGCGTTGCATAGTGTTTGGGTGCATTTGGGATCATTTCATAACTGCATGAGTTCGGTGCAAAACGGGGTGAACTGGTGCAATTAATACAAAAGTTCGTGCCATGAAGTCACATCGGGATTTTTCACAACGAACGCACCCAATCCGCCCCATTGGACTGTAAACTCATGTTTTGGTGCGTTGCATAGTGTTTGGGTGCATTTGGGATCGTTTCGTAACTGCATGAAACTCGATGCAAAACAGGGTGAACTGGTGCAATTAATGCAAAAGTTTGTGCCACGAAGTCACGTCGGGATTTTTTGCACCGAACGCACCCAATCCACTCCTTTGGACCTTAAACTCATGTTTTGGTGCATTGCATAGTGTTTGGGTGCATTTGCGATCGTTTCATAACCGCATGAAAACTCGATGCAAAACAGGGTGGACTAGTGCAATTAATGCGAAAGCTCGTGCCATGAAGTCACACCGAGATTTTTCTCTACGAACACACCCAATCCACCCCATTGGTCCCTAAACTCATGTTTTGGTGCGTTGCATAGTGTTTGGGTGCATTTGGGATCATTTCATAACTGCATGAAACTCGGTGCAAAACGGGGTGAACTGGTGCAATTAATACAAAAGTTCGTGCCATGAAGTCACATCGAGATTTTTCATAACGAACGCACCCAATCCGCCCCATTGGACCGTAAACTCATGTTTTGGTGCGTTGCATAGTATTTGGGTGCATTTGGGATCGTTTCGTAACTGCATGAAACTCGATGCAAAACAGGGTGAACTGGTGCAATTAATGCAAATGTTCGTGCCATGAAGTCACGTCGGGATTTTTTGCACCGAATGCACCCAATCCACTCCTTTGGACCTTAAACTCATGTTTTGGTGCATTACATAGTGTTTGGGTGCATTTGGGATCGTTTCATAACAGCATGAAACTCGATGCAAAACAGGGTGGACTAGTGCAATTAATGCGAAAGCTCGTGCCTCGAAGTCACGCCGGGATTTTTTGCAACGAACGCACCCAATCCACCCCATTGGACCCTAAACTCATGTTTTGGTGTGTTGCACAGTGTTTGGGTGCATTTGGGATCATTTCATAACTGCATGAAACTCGGTCCAAAACGGGGTGAACTGGTGCAATTAATACAAAAGTTCGTGCCACGAAGTCACGTCGGGATTTTATGCACCGAACGCACCAAATCCACTCCATTGGACCTTAAACTAATGTTTTGGTGCATTGCATAGTGTTTGGGTGCATTTGGGATCGTTTCATAACCGCATGAAACTCGATGCAAAACAGGGTGGACTAGTGCAATTAATGCGAAAGCTCGTGCCACGAAGTCACGCCGGGATTTTTATCTACGAACAAACCCAATCCACCCCATTGGACCCTAAAGTCATGTTTTGGTGCGTTACATAGTGTTTGGGTGCATTTGGGATCATTTCATAACTGCATGAAACTCGGTGCAAAACGGGGTGAACTGGTGCAATTAATACAAATGTTTGTGCCATGAAGTCACATCCGGATTTTTCACAACGAACGCACCCAATCCGCCCCATTGGACCGTAAACTCATGTTTTGGTGCGTTGCATAGTATTTGGGTGCATTTGGGATCGTTTCGTAATTGCATGAAACTCGATGCAAAACAGGGTGAACTGGTGCAATTAATGCAAAAGTTCGTGCCACGAAGTCACGTCAGGATTTTTTGCACCGAACGCACCCAATCCACTCCTTTGGACCTTAAACTCATGTTTTTGTGCATTGCATAGTGTTTGGGTGCATTTGGGATTGTTTCATAACCGCATGAAACTCGATGCAAAACAGGGTGGACTAGTGCAATTAATGCGAAAGCTCGTGCCACGAAGTCACGCCGGGATTTTTCTCTACGAACGCACACAATCCACCCCATTGGACCCTAAACTCATGTTTTGGTGCGTTGCATAGTGTTTGGGTGCATTTGGGATCATTTCATAACTGCATGAAACTCGGTGCAAAACGGGGTGAACTGGTGCAATTAATACAAAAGTTCATGCCATGAAGTCACATCGGGATTTTTCACAACGAACGCACCCAATCCGCCCCATTGGACCGTAAACTAATGTTTTGGATGCGTTGCATAGTGTAAAAGTTCGTGCCACGAAGTCACGTCGGTATCTTTCGCAACGAACACACCTAATGAACCCCATTGGTGCGTTGCATAGTATTTGGGTGCTTTTGGGATCGTTTCATAACTGCATGAAACTCGATGCAAAACAGGGTGAACTGGTGCAATTAATGCAAAAAGTTCGTGCCACGAAGTCACATCGGGATTTTTTGCACCGAACACACCCAATCCACTCCTTTGGACCTTAAACTCATGTTTTGGTGCATTGCATAGTGTTTGGGTGCATTTGGGATCGTTTCATAACCGCATGAAACTCGATGCAAAACAGGGTGGACTAGTGCAATTAATGCGAAAGCTCGTGCCACGAAGTCACGCCGGGATTTTTATCTACGAACGCACCCAATCCACCCCATTGGACCCTAAACTCATGTTTTGGTGCGTTGCATAGTGTTTGGGTGCATTTGGGATCATTTCATAACTGCATTGAGTTCGGTGCAAAACGGGGTGAACTGGTGCAATTAATACAAAAGTTCGTGCCATGAAGTCACATCGGGATTTTTCACAACGAACGCACCCAATCCGCCCCATTGGACTGTAAACTCATGTTTTGGTGCGTTGCATAGTGTTTGGGTGCATTTGGGATCGTTTCGTAACTGCATGAAACTCGATGCAAAACAGGGTGAACTGGTGCAATTAATGCAAAAGTTTGTGCCACGAAGTCACGTCGGGATTTTTTGCACCGAACGCACCCAATCCACTCCTTTGGACCTTAAACTCATGTTTTGGTGCATTGCATAGTGTTTGGGTGCATTTGCGATCGTTTCATAACCGCATAAAACTCGATGCACAACAGGGTGGACTAGTGCAATTAATGCGAAAGCTCGTGCCATGAAGTCACACCGAGATTTTTCTCTACGAACACACCCAATCCACCCCATTGGTCCCTAAACTCATGTTTTGGTGCGTTGCATAGTGTTTGGGTGCATTTGGGATCATTTCATAACTGCATGAAACTAGGTGCAAAACGGGGTGAACTGGTGCAATTAATACAAAAGTTCGTGCCATGAAGTCACATCGAGATTTTTCATAACGAACGCACCCAATCCGCCCCATTGACCGTAAACTCATGTTTTGGTGCGTTGCATAGTATTTGGGTGCATTTGGGATCGTTTCGTAACTGCATGAAACTCGATGCAAAACAGGGTGAACTGGTGCAATTAATGCAAAAGTTCGTGCCATGAAGTCACGTCGGGATTTTTTGCACCGAATGCACCCAATCCACTCCTTTGGACCTTAAACTCATGTTTTGGTGCATTACATAGTGTTTGGGTGCATTTGGGATCGTTTCATAACAGCATGAAACTCGATGCAAAACAGGGTGGACTAGTGCAATTAATGCGAAAGCTCGTGCCTCGAAGTCACGCCGGGATTTTTTGCAACGAACGCACCCAATCCACCCCATTGGACCCTAAACTCATGTTTTCGTGTGTTGCATAGTGTTTGGGTGCATTTGGGATCATTTCATAACTGCATTGAAACTCGGTCCAAAACGGGGTGAACTGGTGCAATTAATACAAAAGTTCGTGCCACGAAGTCACGTCGGGATTTTATGCACCGAACGCACCAAATCCACTCCATTGGACCTTAAACTAATGTTTTGGTGCATTGCATAGTGTTTGGGTGCATTTGGGATCGTTTCATAACCGCATGAAACTCGATGCAAAACAGGGTGGACTAGTGCAATTAATGCGAAAGCTCGTGCCACGAAGTCACGCCGGGATTTTTATCTACGAACAAACCCAATCCACCCCATTGGACCCTAAAGTCATGTTTTGGTGCGTTACATAGTGTTTGGGTGCATTTGGGATCATTTCATAACTGCATGAAACTCGGTGCAAAACGGGGTGAACTGGTGCAATTAATACAAAAGTTCGTGCCATGAAGTCACATCCGGATTTTTAACAACGAACGCACCCAATCCGCCCCATTGGACCGTAAACTCATGTTTTGGTGCGTTGCATAGTATTTGGGTGCATTTGGGATCGTTTCGTAACTGCATGAAACTCGATGCAAAACAGGGTGAACTGGTGCAATTAATGCAAAAGTTCGTGCCACGAAGTCACGTCAGGATTTTTTGCACCGAACTGCACCCAATCCACTCCTTTGGACCTTAAACTCATGTTTTGGTGCATTGCATAGTGTTTGGGTGCATTTGGGATTGTTTCATAACCGCATGAAACTCGATGCAAAACAGGGTGGACTAGTGCAATTAATGCGAAAGCTCGTGCCACGAAGTCACGCCGGGATTTTTCTCTACGAATGCACCCAATCCACCCCATTGGACCCTAAACTCATGTTTTGGTGCGTTGCATAGTGTTTGGGTGCATTTGGGATCATTTCATAACTGCATGAAACTCGGTGCAAAACGGGGTGAACTGGTGCAATTAATACAAAAGTTCATGCCATGAAGTCACATCGGGATTTTTCACAACGAACGCACCCAATCCGCCCCATTGGACCGTAAACTCATGTTTTGGTGCGTTGCATAGTGTAAAAGTTCGTGCCACGAAGTCACGTCGGGATCTTTCGCAACGAACACACCTAATCAACCCCATTGGTGTGTTGCATAGTATTTGGGTGCTTTTGGGATCGTTTCATAACTGCATGAAACTCGATGCAAAACAGGGTGAACTGGTGCAATTAATGCAAAAGTTCGTGCCACGAAGTCACGTCGGGATTTTTTGCACCGAACACACCCAATCCACTCCTTTGGACCTTAAAATCATGTTTTGGTGCATTGCATAGTGTTTGGGTGCATTTGGGAATCGTTTCATAACCGCATTAAACTCGAAGCAAAAGAGGGTGGACTAGTGCAATTAATGCGAAAGCTCGTGCCACGAAGTCACGCCGGGATTTTTCTCTACGAACACACCCAATCCACCCCCATTGGACCCTAAACTCATGTTTTGGTGCGTTGCATAGTGTTTGGGTGCATTTGGGATCATTTCATAACTGCATGAGTTCGGTGCAAAACGGGGTGAACTGGTGCAATTAATACAAAAGTTCGTGCCATGAAGTCACATCGGGATTTTTCACAACGAACGCACCCAATCCGCCCCATTGGACTGTAAACTCATGTTTTGGTGCGTTGCATAGTGTTTGGGTGCATTTGGGATCGTTTCGTAACTGCATGAAACTCGATGCAAAACAGGGTGAACTGGTGCAATTAATGCAAAAGTTTGTGCCACGAAGTCACGTCGGGATTTTTTGCACCGAACGCACCCAATCCACTCCTTTGGACCTTAAACTCATGTTTTGGTGCATTGCATAGTGTTTGGGTGCATTTGCGATCGTTTCATAACCGCATAAAACTCGATGCACAACAGGGTGGACTAGTGCAATTAATGCGAAAGCTCGTGCCATGAAGTCACACCGAGATTTTTCTCTACGAACACACCCAATCCACCCCATTGGTCCCTAAACTCATGTTTTGGTGCGTTGCATAGTGTTTGGGTGCATTTGGGATCATTTCATAACTGCATGAAACTCGGTGCAAAACGGGGTGAACTGGTGCAATTAATACAAAAGTTCGTGCCATGAAGTCACATCGAGATTTTTCATAACGAACGCACCCAATCCGCCCCATTGAACCGTAAACTCATGTTTTGGTGCGTTGCATAGTATTTGGGTGCATTTGGGATCGTTTCGTAACTGCATGAAACTCGATGCAAAACAGGGTGAACTGGTGCAATTAATGCAAAAGTTCGTGCCATGAAGTCACGTCGGGATTTTTTGCACCGAATGCACCCAATCCACTCCTTTGGACCTTAAACTCATGTTTTGGTGCATTACATAGTGTTTGGGTGCATTTGGGATCGTTTCATAACAGCATGAAACTCGATGCAAAACAGGGTGGACTAGTGCAATTAATGCGAAAGCTCGTGCCTCGAAGTCACGCCGGGATTTTTTGCAACGAACGCACCCAATCCACCCCATTGGACCCTAAACTCATGTTTTGGTGTGTTGCATAGTGTTTGGGTGCATTTGGGATCATTTCATAACTGCATTGAAACTCGGTCCAAAACGGGGTGAACTGGTGCAATTAATACAAAAGTTCGTGCCACGAAGTCACGTCGGGATTTTATGCACCGAACGCACCAAATCCACTCCATTGGACCTTAAACTAATGTTTTGGTGCATTGCATAGTGTTTGGGTGCATTTGGGATCGTTTCATAACCGCATGAAACTCGATGCAAAACAGGGTGGACTAGTGCAATTAATGCGAAAGCTCGTGCCACGAAGTCACGCCGGGATTTTTATCTACGAACAAACCCAATCCACCCCATTGGACCCTAAAGTCATGTTTTGGTGCGTTACATAGTGTTTGGGTGCATTTGGGATCATTTCATAACTGCATGAAACTCGGTGCAAAACGGGGTGAACTGGTGCAATTAATACAAAAGTTCGTGCCATGAAGTCACATCCGGATTTTTAACAACGAACGCACCCAATCCGCCCCATTGGACCGTAAACTCATGTTTTGGTGCGTTGCATAGTATTTGGGTGCATTTGGGATCGTTTCGTAACTGCATGAAACTCGATGCAAAACAGGGTGAACTGGTGCAATTAATGCAAAAGTTCGTGCCACGAAGTCACGTCAGGATTTTTTGCACCGAACGCACCCAATCCACTCCTTTGGACCTTAAACTCATGTTTTGGTGCATTGCATAGTGTTTGGGTGCATTTGGGATTGTTTCATAACCGCATGAAACTCGATGCAAAACAGGGTGGACTAGTGCAATTAATGCGAAAGCTCGTGCCACGAAGTCACGCCGGGATTTTTCTCTACGAATGCACCCAATCCACCCCATTGGACCCTAAACTCATGTTTTGGTGCGTTGCATAGTGTTTGGGTGCATTTGGGATCATTTCATAACTGCATGAAACTCGGTGCAAAACGGGGTGAACTGGTGCAATTAATACAAAAGTTCATGCCATGAAGTCACATCGGGATTTTTCACAACGAACGCACCCAATCCGCCCCATTGGACCGTAAACTCATGTTTTGGTGCGTTGCATAGTTTAAAAGTTCGTGCCACGAAGTCACGTCGGGATCTTTCGCAACGAACACACCTAATCAACCCCATTGGTGTGTTGCATAGTATTTGGGTGCTTTTGGGATCGTTTCATAACTGCATGAAACTCGATGCAAAACAGGGTGAACTGGTGCAATTAATGCAAAAGTTCGTGCCACGAAGTCACGTCGGGATTTTTTGCACCGAACACACCCAATCCACTCCTTTGGACCTTAAAATCATGTTTTGGTGCATTGCATAGTGTTTGGGTGCATTTGGGAATGTTTCATAACCGCATTAAACTCGAATGCAAAAGAGGGTGGACTAGTGCAATTAATGCGAAAGCTCGTGCCACGAAGTCACGCCGGGATTTTTCTCTACGAACACACCCAATCCACCCCATTGGACCCTAAACTCATGTTTTGGTGCGTTGCATAGTGTTTGGGTGCATTTGGGATCATTTCATAACTGCATGAGTTCGGTGCAAAACGGGGTGAACTGGTGCAATTAATACAAAAGTTCGTGCCATGAAGTCACATCGGGATTTTTCACAACGAACGCACCCAATCCGCCCCATTGGACTGTAAACTCATGTTTTGGTGCGTTGCATAGTGTTTGGGTGCATTTGGGATCGTTTCGTAACTGCATGAAACTCGATGCAAAACAGGGTGAACTGGTGCAATTAATGCAAAAGTTTGTGCCACGAAGTCACGTCGGGATTTTTTGCACCGAACGCACCCAATCCACTCCTTTGGACCTTAAACTCATGTTTTGGTGCATTGCATAGTGTTTGGGTGCATTTGCGATCGTTTCATAACCGCATAAAACTCGATGCACAACAGGGTGGACTAGTGCAATTAATGCGAAAGCTCGTGCCATGAAGTCACACCGAGATTTTTCTCTACGAACACACCCAATCCACCCCATTGGTCCCTAAACTCATGTTTTGGTGCGTTGCATAGTGTTTGGGTGCATTTGGGATCATTTCATAAATGCATGAAACTCGGTGCAAAACGGGGTGAACTGGTGCAATTAATACAAAAGTTCGTGCCATGAAGTCACATCGAGATTTTTCATAACGAACGCACCCAATCCGCCCCATTGAACCGTAAACTCATGTTTTGGTGCGTTGCATAGTATTTGGGTGCATTTGGGATCGTTTCGTAACTGCATGAAACTCGATGCAAAACAGGGTGAACTGGTGCAATTAATGCAAAAGTTCGTGCCATGAAGTCACGTCGGGATTTTTTGCACCGAATGCACCCAATCCACTCCTTTGGACCTTAAACTCATGTTTTGGTGCATTACATAGTGTTTGGGTGCATTTGGGATCGTTTCATAACAGCATGAAACTCGATGCAAAACAGGGTGGACTAGTGCAATTAATGCGAAAGCTCGTGCCTCGAAGTCACGCCGGGATTTTTTGCAACGAACGCACCCAATCCACCCCATTGGACCCTAAACTCATGTTTTGGTGTGTTGCATAGTGTTTGGGTGCATTTGGGATCATTTCATAACTGCTTGAAACTCGGTCCAAAACGGGGTGAACTGGTGCAATTAATACAAAAGTTCGTGCCACGAAGTCACGTCGGGATTTTATGCACCGAACGCACCAAATCCACTCCATTGGACCTTAAACTAATGTTTTGGTGCATTGCATAGTGTTTGGGTGCATTTGGGATCGTTTCATAACCGCATGAAACTCGATGCAAAACAGGGTGGACTAGTGCAATTAATGCGAAAGCTCGTGCCACGAAGTCACGCCGGGATTTTTATCTACGAACAAACCCAATCCACCCCATTGGACCCTAAAGTCATGTTTTGGTGCGTTACATAGTGTTTGGGATGCATTTGGGATCATTTCATAACTGCATGAAACTCGGTGCAAAACGGGGTGAACTGGTGCAATTAATACAAAAGTTCGTGCCATGAAGTCACATCCGGATTTTTAACAACGAACGCACCCAATCCGCCCCATTGGACCGTAAACTCATGTTTTGGTGCGTTGCATAGTATTTGGGTGCATTTGGGATCGTTTCGTAACTGCATGAAACTCGATGCAAAACAGGGTGAACTGGTGCAATTAATGCAAAAGTTCGTGCCACGAAGTCACGTCAGGATTTTTTGCACCGAACGCACCCAATCCACTCCTTTGGACCTTAAACTCATGTTTTGGTGCATTGCATAGTGTTTGGGTGCATTTGGGATTGTTTCATAACCGCATGAAACTCGATGCAAAACAGGGTGGACTAGTGCAATTAATGCGAAAGCTCGTGCCACGAAGTCACGCCGGGATTTTTCTCTACGAATGCACCCAATCCACCCCATTGGACCCTAAACTCATGTTTTGGTGCGTTGCATAGTGTTTGGGTGCATTTGGGATCATTTCATAACTGCATGAAACTCGGTGCAAAACGGGGTGAACTGGTGCAATTAATACAAAAGTTCATGCCATGAAGTCACATCGGGATTTTTCACAACGAACGCACCCAATCCGCCCCATTGGACCGTAAACTCATGTTTTGGTGCGTTGCATAGTTTAAAAGTTCGTGCCACGAAGTCACGTCGGGATCTTTCGCAACGAACACACCTAATCAACCCCATTGGTGTGTTGCATAGTATTTGGGTGCTTTTGGGATCGTTTCATAACTGCATGAAACTCGATGCAAAACAGGGTGAACTGGTGCAATTAATGCAAAAGTTCGTGCCACGAAGTCACGTCGGGATTTTTTGCACCGAACACACCCAATCCACTCCTTTGGACCTTAAAATCATGTTTTGGTGCATTGCATAGTGTTTGGGTGCATTTGGGATCGTTTCATAACCGCATGAAACTCGATGCAAAACAGGGTGGACTAGTGCAATTAATGCGAAAGCTCGTGCCACGAAGTCACGCCGGGATTTTTATCTACGAACACACCCAATCCACCCCATTGGACCCTAAACTCATGTTTTGGTGCGTTGCATAGTGTTTGGGTGCATTTGGGATCATTTCATAACTGCATGAAACTCGGTGCAAAACGGGGTGAACTGGTGCAATTAATACAAAAGTTCGTGCCATGAAGTCACATCGGGATTTTTCACAACGAACGCACCCAATCCGCCCCATTGGACCGTAAACTCATGTTTTGGTGCGTTGCATAGTGTTTGGGTGCATTTGGGATCGTTTCGTAACTGCATGAAACTCGATGCAAAACAGGGTGAACTGGTGCAATTAATGCAAAAGTTCGTGCCACGAAGTCACGTCGGGATTTTTTGCACCGAACGCACCCAATCCACTCCTTTGGACCTTAAACTCATGTTTTGGTGCATTGCATAGTGTTTGGGTGCATTTGCGATCGTTTCATAACCGCATAAAACTCGATGCACAACAGGGTGGACTAGTGCAATTAATGCGAAAGCTCGTGCCATGAAGTCACACCGAGATTTTTCTCTACGAACACACCCAATCCACCCCATTGGTCCCTAAACTCATGTTTTGGTGCGTTGCATAGTGTTTGGGTGCATTTGGGATCATTTCATAACTGCATGAAACTCGGTGCAAAACGGGGTGAACTGGTGCAATTAATACAAAAGTTCGTGCCATGAAGTCACATCGAGATTTTTCATAACGAACGCACCCAATCCGCCCCATTGAACCGTAAACTCATGTTTTGGTGCGTTGCATAGTATTTGGGTGCATTTGGGATCGTTTCGTAACTGCATGAAACTCGATGCAAAACAGGGTGAACTGGTGCAATTAATGCAAAAGTTCGTGCCATGAAGTCACGTCGGGATTTTTTGCACCGAATGCACCCAATCCACTCCTTTGGACCTTAAACTCATGTTTTGGTGCATTACATAGTGTTTGGGTGCATTTGGGATCGTTTCATAACAGCATGAAACTCGATGCAAAACAGGGTGGACTAGTGCAATTAATGCGAAAGCTCGTGCCTCGAAGTCACGCCGGGATTTTTTGCAACGAACGCACCCAATCCACCCCATTGGACCCTAAACTCATGTTTTGGTGTGTTGCATAGTGTTTGGGTGCATTTGGGATCATTTCATAACTGCTTGAAACTCGGTCCAAAACGGGGTGAACTGGTGCAATTAATACAAAAGTTCGTGCCACGAAGTCACGTCGGGATTTTATGCACCGAACGCACCAAATCCACTCCATTGGACCTTAAACTAATGTTTTGGTGCATTGCATAGTGTTTGGGTGCATTTGGGATCGTTTCATAACCGCATGAAACTCGATGCAAAACAGGGTGGACTAGTGCAATTAATGCGAAAGCTCGTGCCACGAAGTCACGCCGGGATTTTATCTACGAACAAACCCAATCCACCCCATTGGACCCTAAAGTCATGTTTTGGTGCGTTACATAGTGTTTGGGTGCATTTGGGATCATTTCATAACTGCATGAAACTCGGTGCAAAACGGGGTGAACTGGTGCAATTAATACAAAAGTTCGTGCCATGAAGTCACATCCGGATTTTTAACAACGAACGCACCCAATCCGCCCCATTGGACCGTAAACTCATGTTTTGGTGCGTTGCATAGTATTTGGGTGCATTTGGGATCGTTTCGTAACTGCATGAAACTCGATGCAAAACAGGGTGAACTGGTGCAATTAATGCAAAAGTTCGTGCCACGAAGTCACGTCAGGATTTTTTGCACCGAACGCACCCAATCCACTCCTTTGGACCTTAAACTCATGTTTTGGTGCATTGCATAGTGTTTGGGTGCATTTGGGATCGTTTCATAACCGCATGAAAACTCGATGCAAAACAGGGTGGACTAGTGCAATTAATGCGAAAGCTCGTGCCACGAAGTCACGCCGGGATTTTTCTCTACGAACGCACCCAATCCACCCCATTGGACCCTAAACTCATGTTTTGGTGCGTTGCATAGTGTTTGGGTGCATTTGGGATCATTTCATAACTGCATGAAACTCGGTGCAAAACGGGGTGAACTGGTGCAATTAATACAAAAGTTCATGCCATGAAGTCACATCGGGATTTTTCACAACGAACGCACCCAATCCGCCCCATTGGACCGTAAACTCATGTTTTGGTGCGTTGCATAGTTTAAAAGTTCGTGCCACGAAGTCACGTCGGGATCTTTCGCAACGAACACACCTAATCAACCCCATTGGTGTGTTGCATAGTATTTGGGTGCTTTTGGGATCGTTTCATAACTGCATGAAACTCGATGCAAAACAGGGTGAACTGGTGCAATTAATGCAAAAGTTCGTGCCACGAAGTCACGTCGGGATTTTTTGCACCGAACACACCCAATCCACTCCTTTGGACCTTAAAATCATGTTTTGGTGCATTGCATAGTGTTTGGGTGCATTTGGGATCGTTTCATAACCGCATGAAACTCGATGCAAAAGAGGGTGGACTAGTGCAATTAATGCGAAAGCTCGTGCCACGAAGTCACGCCGGGATTTTTCTCTACGAACAGCACCCAATCCACCCCATTGGACCCTAAACTCATGTTTTGGTGCGTTGCATAGTGTTTGGGTGCATTTGGGATCATTTCATAACTGCATGAAACTCGGTGCAAAACGGGTTGAACTGGTGCAATTAATACAAAAGTTCGTGCCACTGAAGTCACATCGGGATTTTTCACAACGAACGCACCCAATCCGCCTCCATTGGACCTGTAAACTCATGTTTTGGTGCAGTTGCATAGTGTTTGGGTGCATTTGGGATCGTTTCATAACCTGCATGAAACTCGATGCAAAACAGGGTGGACTAGGTGCAATTAATGCGAAAGCTCAGTGCCACGAAGTCACGTCGGGATTTTTTGCACCGAACGCACCCAATCCACTCCTTTGGACCTTAAACTCATGTTTTGGTGCATTGCATAGTGTTTGGGTGCATTTGCGATCGTTTCATAACCGCATAAAACTCGATGCACAACAGGGTGGACTAGTGCAATTAATGCGAAAGCTCGTGCCATGAAGTCACACCGAGATTTTTCTCTACGAACACACCCAATCCACCCCATTGGTCCCTAAACTCATGTTTTGGTGCGTTGCATAGTGTTTGGGTGCATTTGGGATCATTTCATAACTGCATGAAACTCGGTGCAAAACGGGGTGAACTGGTGCAATTAATACAAAAGTTCGTGCCATGAAGTCACATCGAGATTTTTCATAACGAACGCACCCAATCCGCCCCATTGGACCGTAAACTCATGTTTTGGTGCGTTGCATAGTATTTGGGTGCATTTGGGATCGTTTCGTAACTGCATGAAACTCGATGCAAAACAGGGTGAACTGGTGCAATTAATGCAAAAGTTCGTGCCATGAAGTCACGTCGGGATTTTTTTGCACCGAATGCACCCAATCCACTCCTTTGGACCTTAAACTCATGTTTTGGTGCATTACATAGTGTTTGGGTGCATTTGGGATCGTTTCATAACAGCATGAAACTCGATGCAAAACAGGGTGGACTAGTGCAATTAATGCGAAAGCTCGTGCCTCGAAGTCACGCCGGGATTTTTTTGCAACGAACGCACCCAATCCACCCCATTGGACCCTAAACTCATGTTTTGGTGTGTTGCATAGTGTTTGGGTGCATTTGGGATCATTTCATAACTGCATTGAAACTCGGTCCAAAACGGGGTGAACTGGTGCAATTAATACAAAAGTTCGTGCCACGAAGTCACGTCGGGATTTTATGCACCGAACGCACCAAATCCACTCCATTGGACCTTAAACTAATGTTTTGGTGCATTGCATAGTGTTTGGGTGCATTTGGGATCGTTTCATAACCGCATGAAACTCGATGCAAAACAGGGTGGACTAGTGCAATTAATGCGAAAGCTCGTGCCACGAAGTCACGCCGGGATTTTTATCTACGAACAAACCCAATCCACCCCATTGGACCCTAAAGTCATGTTTTGGTGCGTTACATAGTGTTTGGGTGCATTTGGGATCATTTCATAACTGCATGAAACTCGGTGCAAAACGGGGTGAACTGGTGCAATTAATACAAAAGTTCGTGCCATGAAGTCACATCCGGATTTTTCACAACGAACGCACCCAATCCGCCCCATTGGACCGTAAACTCATGTTTTGGTGCGTTGCATAGTATTTGGGTGCATTTGGGATCGTTTCGTAACTGCATGAAACTCGATGCAAAACAGGGTGAACTGGTGCAATTAATGCAAAAGTTCGTGCCACGAAGTCACGTCAGGATTTTTTGCACCGAACGCACCCAATCCACTCCTTTGGACCTTAAACTCATGTTTTGGTGCATTGCATAGTGTTTGGGTGCATTTGGGATTGTTTCATAACCGCATGAAACTCGATGCAAAACAGGGTGGACTAGTGCAATTAATGCGAAAGCTCGTGCCACGAAGTCACGCCGGGATTTTTCTCTACGAATGCACCCAATCCACCCCATTGGACCCTAAACTCATGTTTTGGTGCGTTGCATAGTGTTTGGGTGCATTTGGGATCATTTCATAACTGCATGAAACTCGGTGCAAAACGGGGTGAACTGGTGCAATTAATACAAAAGTTCATGCCATGAAGTCACATCGGGATTTTTCACAACGAACGCACCCAATCCGCCCCATTGGACCGTAAACTCATGTTTTGGTGCGTTGCATAGTTTAAAAGTTCGTGCCACGAAGTCACGTCGGGATCTTTCGCAACGAACACACCTAATCAACCCCATTGGTGTGTTGCATAGTATTTGGGTGCTTTTGGGATCGTTTCATAACTGCATGAAACTCGATGCAAAACAGGGTGAACTGGTGCAATTAATGCAAAAGTTCGTGCCACGAAGTCACGTCGGGATTTTTTGCACCGAACACACCCAATCCACTCCTTTGGACCTTAAACTCATGTTTTGGTGCATTGCATAGTGTTTGGGTGCATTTGGGAATGTTTCATAACCGCATTAAACTCGAAGCAAAAGAGGGTGGACTAGTGCAATTAATGCGAAAGCTCGTGCCACGAAGTCACGCCGGGATTTTTCTCTACGAACACGCCCAATCCACCCCATTGGACCCTAAACTCATGTTTTGGTGCGTTGCATAGTGTTTGGGTGCATTTGGGATCATTTCATAACTGCATGAAACTCGGTGCAAAACGGGTTGAACTGGTGCAATTAATGCAAAAGTTCGTGCCACGAAGTCACGTCGGGATTTTTCACAACGAGCGCACCCAATCCCCTCCATTGGACCTTAAACTCATGTTTTGGTGCATTGCATAGTGTTTGGGTGCATTTGGGATCGTTTCATAACCGCATGAAACTCGATGCAAAACAGGGTGGACTAGTGCAATTAATGCGAAAGCTCAGTGCCACGAAGTCACGTCGGGATTTTACCTACGAACGCACCCAATCCACCCCATTGGACCCTAAACTCATGTTTTGGTGCGTTGCATAGTGTTTGGGTGCATTTGGGATCATTTCATAACTGCATGAAGTTCGGTGCAAAACGGGGTGAACTGGTGCAATTAATACAAAAGTTCGTGCCATGAAGTCACATCGGGATTTTTCACAACGAACGCACCCAATCCGCCCCATTGGACTGTAAACTCATGTTTTGGTGCGTGGCATAGTGTTTGGGTGCATTTGGGATCGTTTCGTAACTGCATGAAACTCGATGCAAAACAGGGTGAACTGGTGCAATTAATGCAAAAGTTTGTGCCACGAAGTCACGTCGGGATTTTTTTGCACCGAACGCACCCAATCCACTCCTTTGGACCTTAAACTCATGTTTTGGTGCATTGCATAGTGTTTGGGTGCATTTGCGATCGTTTCATAACCGCATGAAACTCGATGCAAAACAGGGTGGACTAGTGCAATTAATGCGAAAGCTCGTGCCATGAAGTCACACCGAGATTTTTCTCTACGAACACACCCAATCCACCCCATTGGACCCTAAACTCATGTTTTGGTGCGTTGCATAGTGTTTGGGTGCATTTGGGATCATTCATAACTGCATGAAACTCGGTGCAAAACGGGGTGAACTGGTGCAATTAATACAAAAGTTCGTGCCATGAAGTCACATCGGGATTTTTCACAACGAACGCACCCAATCCGCCCCATTGGACCGTAAACTCATGTTTTGGTGCGTTGCATAGTATTTGGGTGCATTTGGGATCGTTTCGTAACTGCATGAAACTCGATGCAAAACAGGGTGAACTGGTGCAATTAATGCAAAAGTTCGTGCCACGAAGTCACGTCGGGATTTTTTGCACCGAATGCACCCAATCCACTCCTTTGGACCTTAAACTCATGTTTTGGTGCATTACATAGTGTTTGGGTGCATTTGGGATCGTTTCATAACCGCATGAAACTCGATGCAAAACAGGGTGGACTAGTGCAATTAATGCGAAAGCTCGTGCCTCGAAGTCACGCCGGGATTTTTAGCAACGAACGCACCCAATCCACCCCATTGGACCCTAAACTCATGTTTTGGTGTGTTGCATAGTGTTTGGGTGCATTTGGGATCATTTCATAACTGCATGAAACTCGGTCCAAAACGGGGGTGAACTGGTGCAATTAATACAAAAGTTCGTGCCACGAAGTCACGTCGGGATTTTATGCACGGAACGCACCCAATCCCTCCATTGGACCTTAAACTCATGTTTTGGTGCATTGCATAGTGTTTGGGTGCATTTGGGATCGTTTCATAACCGCATGAAACTCTATGCAAAACAGGGTGGACTAGTGCAATTAATGCGAAAGCTCAGTGCCACGAAGTCACGCCGGGATTTTTACCTACGAACGCACCCAATCAACCCCATTGGACCCTAAACTCATGTTTTGGTGAGTTGCATAGTGTTTGGGTGCATTTGGGATCATTTCATAACTGCATGAGTTCGGTGCAAAACGGGGTGAACTGGTGCAATTAATACAAAAGTTCGTGCCATGAAGTCACATCGGGATTTTTCACAACGAACGAACCCAATCCGCCCCATTGGACTGTAAACTCATGTTTTGGTGCGTTGCATAGTGTTTGGGTGCATTTGGGATCGTTTCGTAACTGCATGAAACTCGATGCAAAACAGGGTGAACTGGTGCAATTAATGCAAAAGTTTGTGCCACGAAGTCACGTCGGGATTTTTTTGCACCGAACGCACCCAATCCACTCCTTTGGACCTTAAACTCATGTTTGGTGCATTGCATAGTGTTTGGGTGCATTTGCAATCCGTTTCATAACCGCATGGAAAATCGATGCAAAACAGGGTGGACTAGTGCAATTAATGCGAAAGCTCGTGCCATGAAGTCACACTGAGATTTTTCTCTACGAACACACCCAATCCACCCCATTGGACCCTAAACTCATGTTTTGGTGCGTTGCATAGTGTTTGGGTGCATTTGGGATCATTTATAACTGCATGAAATTCGGTGCAAAACGGGGTGAACTGGTGCAATTAATACAAAAGTTCGTGCCATGAAGTCAACATCGGGATTTTTGACAACGAACGCACCCAATCCGCCCCATTGGACGTAAACATCATGTTTTGGTTGCGTTGCATATATTTGGGTGCATTGGGATCGTTTCGTAACTGCATGAACTCGATGCAAAACAGGGTGAACTGATTTGCAATAATGCAAAAGTTCGTGCCACGAAGTCACGTCGGGGATTTTTTGCACCGAATGCAACCAATCCACTCCTTTGGACCTTAAACTCATGTTTGGTGCATTACATAGTGTTTGGGTGCATTTGGGATCGTTTCATAACCGCATGAAAACTCGATGCAAAACCCGGGTGGACTAGTGCAATTAATGCGAAAGCTCGTGCCTCGAAGTCACAGCCGGGATTTTTTGCAACGAACGCACCCAATCCACCCCATTGGACCCTAAACTCATGTTTTGGTGTGTTGCATAGTGTTGGGTGCATTTGGGATCATTTCATAACTGCATGAACTCGGATCCAAAACGGGGTGAACTGGTGCAATTAATACAAAAGTTCGTGCACGAAGTCAACGTCGGGATTTTATGCACCGAACGCACCAAATCCACTCCATTGGACCTTAAACTAATGTTTTGGTGCATTGCTAGTTGTTGGGTGCATTTGGGATCGTTTCATAACCGCATGAAACTCGATGCAAAACAGGGTGGACTAGTGTCAATTAATGCGAAAGCTCGTGCCACGAAGTCACGCCGGGATTTTTATCTACGAACAAACCCAATCCACCCCATTGGACCCTAAAGTCATGTTTTGGTGCGTTACATAGTGTTGGGTTGCATTTGGGATCATTTCATAACTGCATGAAACTCGGTGCAAAACGGGGTGAACTGGTGCAATTAATACAAAAGTTTCGTGCCCATGAAGTCACATCGGATTTTTAACAACGAACGCACCCAATCCGCCCCATTGGACCGTAAACTCATGTTTTGGTGCGTTGCATAGTATTTGGGTGCATTTGGGATCGTTTCGTAACTGCATGAAACTCGATGCAAAACAGGGTGAACTGGTGCAATTAATGCAAAAGTTTCGTGCCACGAAGTCACGTCGGGATTTTTTGCCACGAAGACACCCAATCCACTCATGTTTTGGTGCATTGCATAGTGTTTGGGTGCATTGGGATCGTTTCCATACCCGCATAAAACTCGATGCAAAACAGGGTGGACTAGTGCAATTAATGCTAGAAAGCTCGTGCCCACGATGTCACGCCGGGATTTTCTCTACGAACGCACCCAATCCACTCCATTGGACCCTAAACTCATGTTTTTGGTGCGGTTGCATAGTGTTTGGGGCATTTGGGAACATTTCATAACTGCATGAAACTCGGTGCAAAACGGGTGAACTGATGCAATTAATACAAAAGTTCGTGCCATGAAGTCACAATCGGGATTTTTCACAACGAACGCACCCAATCCGCCCCATTGGACTGTAAAACTCATGTTTTGGTGCGTTGCATAGTGTTTGGGTGCATTTGGGATCGTTTCGTAACTGCATGAAACTCGATGCGAAACAGGGTGAACTGGTGCAATTAATGCAAAAGTTTGTGCCACGAGTCACGTCGGGATTTTTTGCACCGAACGCACCCTATCCACTCCTTTGGACCCTAAACTCATGTTTTGGTGCGTTGCATAGTGTTTTGGTGCATTTGGGATCATTTCATAACTGCATGAAACTCGGTGCAAAACGGGGTGAAACTGGTGCAAATTAATACAAAAGTTCGTGCCATGAAGTCACATCGGGATTTTTCACAACCGAACGCACCCAATCCGCCCCATTGGACCGTAAACTCATGTTTTGGTGCGTTGCATAGTATTTGGGTGCATTTGGGATCGTTTCGTAACTGCATGAAACTCGATGCAAAACAGGGTGAACTGGTGCAATTAATGCAAAAGTTCGTGCCACGAAGTCACGTCGGGATTTTTTTGCACCGAATGCCCCAATCCACTCCTTTGGACCTAAACTCATGTTTTGGTGCATTGCATAGTGTTTGGGTGCATTTGGGATCGTGTTCATAACCGCATGAAACTCGATGGCAAACCAGGGTGGACTAGTGCAATTAATGCGAAAGCTCGTTGCCTCGAAGCCACGCCGGGATATTTTTGCAACAAACGCACCCAATCCACCCCATTGGACCCTAAACTCATGTTTGGTGTGTTGCATAGTGTGTTGGATGCATTTGGATCATTTCATAACTGCATGAAACTCGGTCCAAAACGGGTGAACTGGTGCAATTAATACAAAAGTTCGTGCCACGAAGTCACGTCGGATTTTTTGCACCGACACACCAATCCACTCCATTGGACCTTAAACATGTTTTGGTGCATTGCATATTTTGGGTGCATTTGGGATCGTTTCATAACGCATGAAACTCGATGCAAAACAGGGTGGACTAGTGCAATTAATGCGAAAGCTCGTGCCACGAAGTCACGCCGGATTTTTTATACGAATGCACCCAATCCACCCCATTGGACCCTAAACTCATGTTTTGGTGCGTTGCATAGTGTTTGGGTGCATTTGGGATCATTTCATAACTACATGACTCGGTTGCAAAACGGGGTGAACTGGTGCAATTAATACAAAAGTTCGTGCCACGAAGTCACATCGGGATTTTTCACAACGAACGCACCAATCCCCCATTGGACAGTAACTCATGTTTTGGTGCGTTGCATAGTTTTGAGTGCATTTGGGATCGTTTCATAACTGCATGAAACCGATGCAAAACAGGGTGACTGTACAATTAATGCAAAAGTTCGTGCCACGAGTCACGTA